>NC_056735.1:1796643479-1796645017 GCF_019279795.1 Protopterus annectens | reverse complement strand
AGCCATATACTGTCATAAAAGCAACCAGAACTTGTCTACCATAAAATCTGATAATATTTTTAAAAGAATTTTACATCTTGCGGATGAAGCCTGAAGAAGATAATCTGAGAGAATCAATTAACCAACAACAGAAGAGTTTATACAATTCATATTATAAGACTAATGTAGATGCTCTGATGGAACCAATGATGGATAGTGTATCAGCCTTTGAAAGGAAGTTGCTGGTTCAGAAAAGAAGCAAGATGGATAGAGACATTAAAGATTTCCAGCTAGGCCATGTCTTCACTTGGCCTAGGAATAACTTTAACAACAATATTACCACCAGTCATGGAAATACAGAAAGTAATACACATAATGTTAATTCCAACTTTCCATTACCTCTCCTCACAAAGGTACTTCTGAAAGTCAAAAAGGAGAGACCATGACTGATTCTCATAGCCCCAGACTGGCCACGCCAGCACTGGTACCCGCTATTGAGGAATATGGCCCACGGCCCACCATGGATATTACCAAAAATTTCCCATTTACTCACACAACAAAACAATCAGATTCTTCACAGCCAGCTCAAAACCTTAAATCTGGCTGCATGGCAAATCAACTAAGCATCCAGCCCGCCCCTCATTCCCAAGCAGTTATGGATGTTATTCTGGAAGCTAGGAGACCAAGCACCAGGAAGGCTTATTCGGACAAATGGAAAAGGTTTTGTGCCTGGAACCAATCTAAAGGCCAAGACGCAATTCAGCCTTACATGCCTTACATTCTACAGTATTTAACTGAGATGTTGCACAAAGGACTTTCTTTCTCTTCCATTAAAATCCATGCTTCAGCTATTTCGGCCCACTACAACACGGATCCACCCTTATTTTCGCATCCACTTCTAAGGCAGTTCCTCAGAGGGGCAAAAAACATTAGACCACCCAGGAGAGCACCTACACCAACATGGGACTTCAATTTTGTTCTGGAAAAACTAACGCTACCTCCCTTTGAACCAGCTTTCTCTGCGGATCTTCATTTCCTATCATGGAAGACTGCCCTGCTGCTAGCAATAACTTCAGCTAGAAGAGTCTCAGAGCTACAGGCACTAATGGTAGTGGTACCTTTCCTCATTTTTCATCAAGACAGTTTCTCTACGAACTAATCCTTCCTTTATGCCTAAGGTGGTTTCCAGTGTGGCTTTAAATCAAACCATCCACTTACCCACCTTCTTCCCAAATCCACAGAACAAAGGTGAGAGACTCCTGCATTCCTTGGACATTCACAGGCAACTTCGTTACTACTTGGACAAAATTAAGGCTTTCAGAAAATCTGACCAGCTCTTTGTATCCTATGCTACAGCTTCTCAAGGGAAGGCTATATCAAAGCAAACCATTTCCAAATGGATAGGTCATTGCATACGTTTTTGCTATACCCATCATGGAAAAGCAGTTCCTGCTACCATTAGGCCCCACTCTACCAGGACAACAGCTACTTCTACAGCCTTTCTCAGGGGGGTTCCAACCAAGGAGCTTTGGGAAGCTGCAACTTGGAGTTCAGTACAC
>NC_056735.1:1796370979-1796638479 GCF_019279795.1 Protopterus annectens | reverse complement strand
TGCCATCTGCTAAGCTCCTTCCTTCAAATAAGGACAAGTGAGCAAAGGAAAATTTGGGTAAGAAAGTTTATACTGCTGTCACTCTGTCTTTTAGGGCTTTTAATTACAATATCCCCATGAACAGATATTTCTTGGCTCTTCTTTCTTGAGTAGCTAATGTTGATGTCTGACCTTCCTGATCCTAATGGAAAGGCTTCAGCTCTTTCCCTGCCTGGGTTCACCTCTCTGGTTTTCTATCACTTCACAAAATGCATCTGTGAGGCTGCTGATTATACCTCTTCCATGGCTGCTACCTTTAGTTCTGTAATTAGGCATTATTCTTAGTTATGTCTTCAGGTTTTACCTGATGATGTCAAAACCAAGCTTGTGGATGCCCCTGTGGATGGAAATCTGTTTGGGACAGCTCCTGCTGAAGCATTAAATTTGCTTTCGGTAATGCTAAGACTTTGCAGGAACTGAAATATGTTTTTGTCTCTCCTATCCCAAATTCGAGAAGAATTACCTTTCTGAGTCTGCCTTTGTCCGTACACAAACCTGCCCTTCCGCCTAAGGGTAAGAGGAGATCTAGGCACATTCCTCCTGCTAAATCCACTCAGACTTCATCTCAGAAGCCTTCTTTTCAGGACAAACCTGTCTCCATTTGACATTTGGTCTTACTTTCCCTCAGTCAGGTTCCCAGCCAGGTTCTGTTCTCTCTTCGTCTGATTGTCTCTCTCTCTCTCTTTCATGCAAATTGGATTACCTCAAACTTCTGGGTGCTGTTTGTTATTCTTCAAGACTACTTTATGGTTTGGAAATCTCTTCCCTCCTTTCAGGCATTCCTCAACCCTCTCTAGAACAGTATCCTCACTTTCCAGAGGTTTTGCAGTCCCTTTTGGATCAGGGCACTATTCAGCTCCTTAAGCTCTAAAAAAGGAAAAAGGTACTTGCTTAATTTAGTATCTTTACCACATACAGCAACAAATGAAAATGCTCTTGTATATAACATGTAATTTATAAGCAAGTACCTGTTTTCTTTTTCAGTCTGAAGAAATGTTGGAATTACAATGTAAAAAGAGGAGCATGTTTAAGTTAATATGCTATAATCTTGGGTTGCTGAAGTGGGAGATGGGATGTAATGGTGCACAGATTATAATATATGGAGAGTTGATATGTCTTCTCTTCCTTTTGCACATGTCTTAATTCCCCTTGGCTTAATCTGATCACAGTTTCTTTTTTGTTTTGTGTGTGTGTGTGTAAGGATACAAGAGAACACTGAATGTAATGAAAAGTTTTCTTTTAGCAAATGTTCAGTTTGAGAAGTCTGTAGCTGAAGGCAGATGTACGTTTTATTCTTAGGGTTCCACGGAAACAAGCTAATGAAAACCAGAGAGCTTTCTTAAGGCTAAAAGTTAATGTTTTCTGAAAACATGAAAGCTGATTTTCACATCTGGGAGGGAAATGAAAATAAGACAAGAATGCACCACAGTTAGTGTTAAGTAGGAGTACAGGCTTTAACATGCATCATAGCATGGATTACCTTAACTGTAGGTTAGATTTTGCCTGTTTTGCGCAATTGTCAGTTTTGGACAATTGTTCCTATCAGGAGGGTTAAACTTAATAATTTGAAGATGTATGTTGTGTGTGTTTGTTTCAAGTTAATAGCTTATGAGGGTTTTCTGGGAGTGTTTTTGTGGTCTACATTATACAAGAGTTTTGTAAAATGTAACACAGGTTCAAATGGAGAGGGTAAGAAACATCTGTATAGAAGATCACTGCCAACAGTAGTGGGTGCATGTAACACCAAAGCTATAAATAGACATTTAAAAAAGCTGTTGTATATAATAGGTGGGAATAATGACTTCTTATTATCATGGCTTCATTAAACATTATTTTGGAATGTGCATGGGCTCACAGGTATAGACAAAAAGGAACGAGTATTTCATTTTATTAAGAAACGCTATGCAAATAGGAGTGCTACAGGAGACACGTTTGGAAAGAAATGGGCTTGTGAATTTGATAAAGAAAGGATTTCATGAGGGATATTCAGCAGATTATCAGGGACAAAGGAAAAGGGAAGCACTTGTACTAATTGCCAGAGGAGCTGCACTAGTGATAAATGAGGGAAAAAAGATGATCATGCTCTATTTTTGGTACTAAGTGGCTACTGGCAGGGGAGGAGGATTACACTGGCATGAATTTATATTCTATCTAAAACTGCTATTATGGAGCTTAAGAATTATTTTTGGGAAATAATGTACTTTCAGCAGGGAATCTTACCTATAGATAGGGGGCTGAAAATTGATTTGCAACAGTGAGGCTGTATCTAGGGGACTTACAATGGAACATTTAACAAAAGAGGGTAGAATTCTGAAGAACTTTATGAAAGTATTTGATACAGAAGACATCATACCTCTCAACTGTACAGATTTTTGCAGAACGTCCAAATTATTGCCTCATATTTTTGGTCCATTTTTCATAAAAAATGTGGTTTTCTGGCACACTAGTGGCAAACTATTATAGATTGAAGTTAGGAAATAATGACAGATATTTGCGTTTCAGACTTCATAACCTACAGAAAATCCATGCTAATGCAAAACCTGTTATTCTATCAACTTTCTAAGTTTGTAAGAGCAATATTTAAAAATTGTCCCTATTTTTGGACCTTTATCCTTCTTTTATTTATGGCTTTGTCTAGATTTTCTGCTGTAAGAGGTTGAGTGGTATGGGAGACATACATTCAGTAGTAGGAACTCTGGACGAATTTAGATATCCCCGAGGGACAATAACTGAGTTAGACTAGACACTAATTGTATTTCACACGAGCATGTGCAATTAATGGAAAGCTTCAACGTACATCCGACACCTATTTCAGATCATACACCAGTAACAAGTAAGATAAAAATGCAGGGTAATGAAATAAAAATGAGACGCTGAAACTTCCCCACCCACCTGTTAACAGAAAAATTGAAGGCATGGGTAGTGGAAATTATTAGTTTTTAGGGAAGAATGAAAGTTCTTTAGAAGTTATAGCTTGAGTGGGATAAAATGAAAGTGAATTTTAAGAATATGGTTGAGATAAAAGAGAATGAGATATGGTTAAGAAGTAACAGGAATTATTTAGAAGGTCTGACAAAGGTTGAAGTATTGCAGAATAAGGGAAATGTCACAGAACAACAAGTTCATATGTAGAGTACTAACGAGAAAGTAGGGGAGTATCTGAGTAATATGCATGAATTTCGAAAGATTGCTATTAAACAGCTGTTTTTTATGATAACTCCAGAGCGTTTAGCACAATGACTTAGGCAACAGAAAGTGGAAAGCATCATTGCCAAACTTAGGAAGCCTATAACAAAAATAACCAGATATCCTGTAGAGGTATTAGAGGTGGAAATTTTATGAAAATTTGTATAAAGCAGAGAAATATTAAAATCAAGAAAGGGCAAATTGAAATATGTATGGAAGTCTTAAGTTTACCAAGGTTAAAGGTAGATGAGAGTCAATAATTAACAGTTAAGTTTGGAGAACTTGAGATAAAAATGGTGACATAAAATCAATCTGCAAGACGGTATCCAGGAATAGATGGTATTCTTGTGGAAGTTTGGAAGCTGAGAGTGAAGAAAATGGTAAAGATTTGGAATATCTTGGTTAACAGTAATTTAAAAGGAGGGGAAGCACCAGAATCCTGGAAGAAAGCTTTGCTGACTGTAATACCTAAAGACTGTAAAGATGGCCCATTTCAGTTTTAAACAATGATTATGAAATGTTTATGTCTATAATACATGAATGGCAAATGTTATGCCAAAATTGATAGATATGAATCAGTGTGGTTTTGTGGAGGGGAGGCAAACATTTGACAACATTAATAGGACAATGATGATCCAGAGGGAAGCAGAGTGTAAGAAAATACCACTGTTATTGGTGGATCTTGATGTAGAGAATACATTTGTCAGAGTAAGCTGGGAGTTTGAGTAGGGCAGTGGAAGCATTTGCATTCCCTGATACAATACTAAGATTAACTAGGAGCATATATGAGGGCTTAGAGGCAAAAATTAAAGTGAAAGGGTACCTTTCTCACAAGTTGTGCCTGAACAGAGAAACCAAGCAGGGCTATTCTCTTTCCCCTTTGTTATTTGCTTTACATTTGAAGCCATTCACAAAGAAAATAAGGGACTCAAAAATTCTAGAAAATAATTAGTATAGTAATCAAAAAAAGTTGGCTTTATTTCCAGACAATATTATTTGTGTCTGATAAAACTAGAAAAGAACACCTGAGTGTTGTGGAACATCTTGAGACAATTTCAGGTCTTTTCAGGATATAAAATTAATGAAGATAAAACAAGGGCTATAGCTGTAAGTTATGTACCTACACATGAACTAGTCTAGCAATTCCCATATTTATGTGGGCTCAATAAAATGAAGCATCTAGGAGTATGGATTAAAAAGGATTCAGCTATGGCAGCGAGGATATATAGGAAGAGATTAAACAAGGGATAATACAAGAAATGAGAAACTGATAGCTCTTGTTTATGGTATGAATAGTAAGATACAAGCAGTCCCTTTCGTTTTATATACAGATCAGGCATATTTTTATCAGTCAGCAGAGAAGTTATGGACAGTAATTAATGAAAAGTTGAAGGATATTATCTGGGAGAGAAAAAAGGCAGTGTTAAGTGGGATAGGTTGAGCCTTCCAGTAAAACAAGACGGACTGGGATTACGTGATTTGAAGGGATACTTTACAGCTACACAGTTAAGGCTCATATATATAACACAAGCAGAAAGCTGTAATTCAAAGTGGAAAGGGATGATGATAAAGTAGGAAGAAATTCAATAAATGAGAGAGTGGGATTTTGGATCCTTAAGGAGAACAGCAGCAGCTACACAGAATATTATATTCATGAAGTAGCAGAAAGCAGGGCTGGCCTTTGGTGAACTGGTGCCCTAGGCAAAAGGGCTCCACAGTGGCCCTTCCCGGTGCCCCCATTCTGGTCTACCTACACTGTACAGATTTCTTTTTTCTTACTGTTTCTCACAGTTTGTCTTGCTTTTCATTTTTTCCTGTATTCTCTCAACATATTTTAACGAAACCATTTCTTTACTTCTAAAACTAAATAATTGGAAAAGCTGCACTAGTAGAGCAGCGCCCTGGCCAGCTGCCTGGTTGGTTAATGCTTAAGGCTGGCTGTGGCAGAAAGTATTCTAAGAACTAAGCCAACACGAGAATGGAAAAAGTAGATTTTGCTAATAGGGATGACTCTAACGAGTGGTACAGAAAATAGGCAAAAGGGGCTAGAATTTACTGAAGAAAACTGTCAAAGGAATCAAAGTAATAGAGTGGGAAGAAGCCAATAAGACATTTGGACTGCAGTCTAGAGACTGCCTTCCCTATCAGGAATTGATATCCAAGTATAGACAAAGAGAGGGGGATAGGGGAATCCTAAGTGAAAGACCTGCTCTAGTGGAGTTTTTTTTTATTGAATCTAGAACAGAAGCTGCTGTTACAAAGGGGATAATTAGTTGGGCATATAAAATGATGCACAATAATTATAGGAAATCGGAGGTTACAAAAGATAGGGAAGAGAGATGTGGGTAAAGCAATTCACAAGGAGACAATGGGAGGACATACAATGGATATAAAACGTTTACACACCCCTGTTAAAATGCCAGGTTTTTGTGATATAAAAAAATGAGACTACAATAAATCATTTCAAATCTTTTCCCACCTTTAATGTGACTTATAACCTGTACAATTCAGTTGAAAAATAAACAAATCTGTTGGGGGGGGGATATAAAAAATAAAAAATGTACAATACGCTGGTTTCATAAGTGTGCTCACCCTTAAACTAATACTTTGTTTTGTGGCACACCCTTATACTAATACGTTGTTGAAGCACCTTTTGATTTAATTACAACATTCAATCTTGTTGGGTAGGAGTCTATCAGCATGGCACATCTTGACTTGGCAATATTTGCCCACTCTTCCTTGCAAAAGTCCTCCAAATCTGACAGATTGTGATGGCATCTCTTGTGCATAGGCCTCTTCAGGTCACCCCACAGATTTTCTATTGGATTTAGGTCTGGGCTCTGGCTGGGCTATTCCAAAACTTAATTTTTTTTCTGGTGAAACCATTCTTTTGTTGATTTGGATGTATGCTTAGGGTCATTGTCATGTTGAAAGGTGAAATTTCTCTTCATCTTCAGCATTCTAGCAGGCACCTGAAGGTTTTGGGCCAAAAGTGACTGGTATTTGGAACTGTTGGTAATTTCCTCCACCTTCGTAACAGTACACCACTCAGCACAACCAAGTGTATTATCTGGACGATGACCAGAAAGACCACTGCTAAACCTTAGATGCAGTAAAAAACTTTTTATTCCAAATAAAACACGTCTCCAACAGGTTAAGCGCTTTCAGCTGTTACAAACAGCCTTCCTCAGAACAATGTTATGCCTGTAAGGTCTAACTTTTATACACAGTCAGCTACTCACTTAATTGAATAATCATTCAAAATGCCGCCAAAATATTTAAGGGTGTATTACCATCTATACAAAAAGGTTCACATATATTTTTATGGTCAAAACACTTCATGCTTGTTGGCTGCAAAAATACAGTTCATATGCACACAACCATAATGTAGCGTGTATAAAGTACATGTATGTCTCATCCTAACCTATCCTCTCTATTACATTCAATTCTATCTAAAACTACTATATAAACATTAAAAATGTGTAAAATACATTTATATGAATTAAAAATATGTAATGAAAATATTCCCAATTCAAATACATATGTATTCTTATTAAAAAATGTGGAGAAATCCACTACATATAGTTCACAACATTAGTCAATGTTTGAGTTACTAATCATTAGCCATACTTTCCCTTTTCATCATAGATTCTGCGCATGATACAAAAATCAAAATAAAAATAAAAATAAAAATACCATACCTAATGACACCATAATATTGTACCTAGATGTCAAGGTATCTACCACACTATGCATATAGGAAAACCAGACTACTATGGGGGAATAAGAAAAATAGGGCATGTAGGAAATTGTGTTCGACTGTAATCCAACCATGTTCTTAAGATATAAATGTACATATCACCTATATATATAGATATAAAAGATCAATAAACGTAATTATTTCTCTCTTTATAATGAATATATGTGCCTACTCATAATAGGGCTAAAAAGGGTTTAATACTCACAAAGTCATTAAGACCTGGTTTTCTGGTAGAGTCTGTCAAAATCTGCCATCTACTCTCACTTGCTGCTAACTCCATCTTCCAATTGCCTCCAATAGGTGTAATGGGGATCTGATCTACAATAGCAAAAATGAAACTATGATCTATCCCTTGTTCCATAACATGTCTATATAATGCGTTTTTGCTATCACATTTCTGTATTCTATATGTATGTTCATATATGCGTTTCTTTAATTGTCTTTCCGTTTTTCCAATATAGTGTGCATTGCATTTGATGCAATTAGCTATGTACACAACACCCTTTGAACAGCAATTCCCAGCCTTACATCTAATAAAGGTGTTGTTAATATCATCTAATTTGATGGTGTTAGCTGTATTAATGTACTTACATTGTTTACACCTACCACACTTTGTTGTACTTTTGTGTGTGTCTACATTACCCTTGATGTCACTAACTTTCTCTAACATCCGTTTGATGTTGGGTGCTGTTTTATACACACATTTTGGATATTTGTCCAAACTTTGTTCGTTTCCTATAGTTGTAATAATTGCCCAATGCTTTTCCACAATTTCTTTTATCAAGTGTGCATGAGGTGTATATGTAAGTACACAAACTCTACCTTGAAAGATATTAACTCCTTTGTCTTTATACGACATCTTATAACACCCTAATAATGGTGGATATTTATTTCCCCATTCATCTCTCACATATCCAATGATGTTATTTACCATTTGTGTTGGATATGCCCTATCTAAAAATAACTGTCTTAAGTTTTCCAATTCCTTCTCCATGATGGTCCTGGTGGAGGACATCCTAGCTACTCGGATGCATTGTCCTTTCACTATATTTTTAAATACATGCGGAGGATGACAGCTACTGAAGTGTATATAATCATTGGAAAATGTGGGCTTTCTATAAAGCTTAGAAATGAAACCCACTTCATCATGGCTGATAAATACATCCAAAAATGCTATTCCGGTATTACTACTCTTGTGTGTAAACTTAAGAAAACTGGTGGTACTATTGATATAAGTCATAAATTCCTGTATTTTTTCTATAGTTCCATTCCACAAGATAAAAATATCATCCAGAAATCTGGCATAATATAAGATATCGGAATAGTATTTGCTGTTAAATATATACTCTGACTCCCACTCCAGCATGACTAGATTTGCAAATATGGGAGCACACGCTGCTCCCATGGCCACTCCTCTTGTTTGTTTAAAGAATTCTCCCTGAAACGCTATGTAGTTATGGTCCAGCACTAGTCCCATCATGTCACAAATCAACAAAATCTTATTCCATGTCAAATCTGAATATTTCCTTAGGCTACTGGCAAAAAATTCCAGGCCCTCATCTTTGGGGATACTAGAGAATAGGTCCTGCACATCTATGGTGAGATAAATCATGTTGGAATTCCATTTCTCTCTAGTTAAATCACCCAAAAATCTCCAGGAGTCTTTCATTACATGAGAGATAGATTTATATATATCTTTAAGCCAGCTATCTATGAGTTTCCCTATGTTAAATGTTTTGGAACGAGAACCAGATACTATAGGGCGAAATGGGGGGTTCTCCATATTCTTGTGTATCTTAGGAATTCCCACCATCTTGGCTAACACTGGATAATCGGTCTTGATATACGAATACGTGTCATTACAAACTCTATTGTCAATCAAATATTCTTCTATAACCAAATCTACTCTTTTATGACCAATGTTAATTTGGTTAATAGATATACTCTCATAGTTTCCTGACTCGTGAAAGAGTTTGTAAAGCGCTTCATTATAAACATTTGTGTAATAAATTACTGCACCACCCCCCTTGTCTGGCTTCATAATTCTTAACTCTTTGTTGTTCGTGAGTGTATGTAATGCTTGTCTCTCAAGATCTGAGAGATTATCTATATCTGACAATTTGGTTTTCTTAATATTTTTGTACGTCCAGTATATGTCGTTGCACACCAATCTTTCATAGTTCGCAACTTGCTGGTTGTTGTCAGGAATATAAGTACTTTTCTTTTTCAAATTAGTCCCTGCTATACCTAACTGTCCCTTCTCCACACTATTGTTAGTGTTATTAAATTGTATGGACAGGTTGAGTCTTCTACAGAACATTTTGATCTCCTTAATGTTATCTACTAGTTGTAATCTACTTACTGGGATATATTTCATACCTTTACTCAGCAATGATCCCATCTCAGGATTTACTGTAATTTCCGTATAGTTATACACCTTAAATCCATCAAATATGTTGATTTCGGGGAGCGTTCTGTGTATCTCCATTATACTAGTATGACTAACATTATCAGTCAAATCTTCTTCATTGCTATACTTCACAGCTACGTCATCTTTCTCAGGCTGTATTTTAAAATTACTTGTGATAGTATCCTTTGTCATACTAGGTTCAATAGAGTTGTCATAAGATTTATTTACCACTGCTTGTAATGATTTCTTGCTGGAAAGAATCTTCCCCCCTGAAAATTTTCTTCCCTTCCATTAGTTCTAACAGATTTCCTTCTAGTGTGTATATTGTTCACTTCATTATTACCATCTCTATATGTCGGCCATACATATGCCCTATTGTTTTTGTATATTTCAACATCACGAATGATCTTCCTGTTCTTCCTCTCTACAATATTCTGTATTTTACTGTCTGCAATTTCATACTGTTTCCTGTACAACTCCTTCCATGTATCAAAATCATTATGACCTATTATCATTTTATTAATATTCTCTAGTTCGTTAGCCAGCTTAATAAGTTTTTCGTCCAAATGTTTGATAACAGTCTTGATGAATGCATACCCAAAATTGTCAAATAATTCATTAAAATCTTTAATAATCTCACTCCCATATTTAATCCCTAATGGTAGTTTAAAAAATCTCATGCCTTTTGGTACAATCTTTAGTTTAAGACATTTAGATAAGTAGCAACAATCTAATTTGGTGTTCTTGTAAGAAACTAATTTCTTTCCATACTCAAAAATCATTTCTTTGACTGAAGTATATGACTTATCCATACCATTGACCCTATTGTTAACAAAACGTCCATTGTCATCACAAAAAGCAAAACTTTCATCAAGGAACTGCACCATCAGTTCATCTTCAGTACAGTCTCTGTTACGCCCATTGTTTTTGGTGCTTTTATTATTATTAACATTACCTTCTATATTATGATCGTTATATTGAAAAGAAGGTTTAAATCGGCAGGGGCTATAACAATTAAACATATATGTCTTGGAAACAGTACCTTTAGGGGCTTGTACGGCCTTGGATTTCCCTTTTGCATAAGTTTTTATACTTGGATATTCCTTCGGTCATGCTCCGTTGTGCAATGTGTCTTGTCGCCCTCTGTTGAAACTGAAGTCAAACGTATCATCCTGCCCCATGATATCACATGGGTGGTTGCTACACAAATGTACATCGCTGTCATTTATTATGTCAATCCCCTCCAGTACGGTACCTTTCCTTTTGGTTGCTGCATCAACCCCATTCTCCGTCAATATATTAACACCCGTATCTAATTCCATGCTTCTCAAGCCTTTGGGAAAGCAGCGGTCGGGTGTTTGTGTCGAGTGTCTTTCATAATGTTCACAAGATGTGACTGATTCAAACGGCGTTCGCTTACATTATATCCGATGTCGTCACTTCCTCTGGTATCCGAACTTCTCCATCCTCCATTATCGGTCCTACGATCCTCTTCCGTACCTTTCCCTTGGTAGTTTTGGTTGTTGCCAGCCCGGCAACCACATCCAGCAATTTATGTACTTCATTCTGCAAGGCGGCAAGGTCAGCTCTTAAAAGAGCTATTTCATCCTTAGGTAGTGAAGCAGGCAATGGTTTCTCCAGGTCAGCCATCGAAAAGCAACTCCGTAACAGTACACCACTCAGCACAACCAAGTGTATTATCTGGACGATGACCAGAAAGACCACTGCTAAACCTTAGATGCAGTAAAAAACTTTTTATTCCAAATAAAACACGTCTCCAACAGGTTAAAGCTTTCAGCTGTTACAAACAGCCTTCCTCAGAACAATGTTATGCCTGTAAGGTCTAACTTTTATACACAGTCAGCTACTCACTTAATTGAATAATCATTCAAAATGCAGCCAAAATATTTAAGTGTATTACCATCTATACAAAAGGTTCACATATATTTTTATGGTCAAAACACTTCATGCTTGTTGGCTGCAAAAATACAGTTCATATGCACACAACCATAATGTAGCGTGTATAAAGTACATGTATGTCTCATCCTAACCTATCCTCTCTATTACATTCAATTCTATCTAAAACTACTATATAAACATTAAAAATGTGTAAAATACATTTATATGAATTAAAAATATGTAATGAAAATATTCCCAATTCAAATACATATGTATTCTTATTAAAAAATGTGGAGAAATCCACTACATATAGTTCACAACATTAGTCAATGTTTGAGTTACTAATCATTAGCCATACTTTCCCTTTTCATCATAGATTCTCGCATGATACAAAATCAAAATAAAAATAAAATAAAAATACCATACCTAATGACACCATAATATTGTACCTAGATGTCAAGGTATCTACCACACTATGCATATAGGAAAACCAGACTACTATGGGGGAATAAGAAAAATAGGGCATGTAGGAAATTGTGTTCGAGCTGTAATCCAACCATGTTCTTAAGATATAAATGTACATATCACCTATATATATAGATATAAAAGATCAATAAACGTAATTATTTCTCTCTTTATAATGAATATATGTGCCTACTCATAATAGGGCTAAAAAGGGTTTAATACTCACAAAGTCATTAAGACCTGGTTTTCTGGTAGAGTCTGTCAAAATCTGCCATCTACTCTCACTTGCTGCTAACTCCATCTTCCAATTGCCTCCAATAGGTGTAATGGGGATCTGATCTACAATAGCAAAATGAAACTATGATCTATCCCTTGTTCCATAACATGTCTATATAATGCGTTTTGCTATCACATTTCTGTATTCTATATGTATGTTCATATATGCGTTTCTTTAATTGTCTTTCCGTTTTTCCAATATAGTGTGCATTGCATTTGATGCAATTAGCTATGTACACAACACCCTTTGAACAGCAATTCCCAGCCTTACATCTAATAAAGGTGTTGTTAATATCATCTAATTTGATGGTGTTAGCTGTATTAATGTACTTACATTGTTTACACCTACCACACTTTGTTGTACTTTGTGTGTGTCTACATTACCCTTGATGTCACTAACTTTCTCTAACATCCGTTTGATGTTGGGTGCTGTTTTACACACATTTTGGATATTTGTCCAAACTTTGTTCGTTTCCTATAGTTGTAATAATTGCCCAATGCTTTTCCACAATTTCTTTTATCAAGTGTGCATGAGGTGTATATGTAAGTACACAAACTCTACCTTGAAAGATATTAACTCCTTTGTCTTTATACGACATCTTATAACACCCTAATAATGGTGGATATTTATTTCCCCATTCATCTCTCACATATCCAATGATGTTATTTACCATTTGTGTTGGATATGCCCTATCTAAAAATAACTGTCTTAAGTTTTCCAATTCCTTCTCCATGATGACATATACTGGACGTACAAAAATATTAAGAAAACCAAATTGTCAGATATAGATAATCTCTCAGATCTTGAGAGACGAGCATTACATACACTCACGAACAACAAAGAGTTAAGAATTATGAAGCCAGACAAGGGGGGTGGCGCAGTAATTTATTACACAAATGTTTATAATGAAGCGCTTTACAAACTCTTTCACGAGTCAGGAAACTATGAGAGTATATCTATTAACCAAATTAACATTGGTCATAAAAGAGTAGATTTGGTTATAGAAGAATATTTGATTGACAATAGAGTTTGTAATGACACGTATTCTTATATCAAGACCGATTATCCAGTGTTAGCCAAGATGGTGGGAATTCCTAAGATACACAAGAATATGGAGAACCCCCCATTTCGCCCTATAGTATCTGGTTCTCGTTCCAAAACATTTAACATAGGGAAACTCATAGATAGCTGGCTTAAAGATATATATAAATCTATCTCTCATGTAATGAAAGACTCCTGGAGATTTTTGGGTGATTTAACTAGAGAGAAATGGAATTCCAACATGATTTATCTCACCATAGATGTGCAGGACCTATTCTCTAGTATCCCCAAAGATGAGGGCCTGGAATTTTTTGCCAGTAGCCTAAGGAAATATTCAGATTTGACATGGAATAAGATTTTGTTGATTTGTGACATGATGGGACTAGTGCTGGACCATAACTACATAGCGTTTCAGGGAGAATTCTTTAAACAAACAAGAGGAGTGGCCATGGGAGCAGCGTGTGCTCCCATATTTGCAAATCTAGTCATGCTGGAGTGGGAGTCAGAGTATATATTTAACAGCAAATACTATTCCGATATCTTATATTATGCCAGATTTCTGGATGATATTTTTATCTTGTGGAATGGAACTATAGAAAAATACAGGAATTTATGACTTATATCAATAGTACCACCAGTTTTCTTAAGTTTACACACAAGAGTAGTAATACCGGAATAGCATTTTTGGATGTATTTATCAGCCATGATGAAGTGGGTTTCATTTCTAAGCTTTATAGAAAGCCCACATTTTCCAATGATTATATACACTTCAGTAGCTGTCATCCTCCGCATGTATTTAAAAATATAGTGAAAGGACAATGCATCCGAGTAGCTAGGATGTCCTCCACCAGGACCATCATGGAGAAGGAATTGGAAAACTTAAGACAGTTATTTTTAGATAGGGCATATCCAACACAAATGGTAAATAACATCATTGGATATGTGAGAGATGAATGGGGAAATAAATATCCACCATTATTAGGGTGTTATAAGATGTCGTATAAAGACAAAGGAGTTAATATCTTTCAAGGTAGAGTTTGTGTACTTACATATACACCTCATGCACTTGATAAAAGAAATTGTGGAAAAGCATTGGGCAATTATTACAACTATAGGAAACGAACAAAGTTTGGACAAATATCCAAAATGTGTGTATAAACAGCACCCAACATCAAACGGATGTTAGAGAAAGTTAGTGACATCAAGGGTAATGTAGACACACACAAAAGTACAACAAAGTGTGGTAGGTGTAAACAATGAAGTACATTAATACAGCTAACACCATCAAATTAGATGATATTAACAACACCTTTATTAGATGTAAGGCTGGGAATTGCTGTTCAGAGGGTGTTGTGTACATAGCTAATTGCATCAAATGCAATGCACACTATATTGGAAAAACGGAAAGACAATTAAAGAAACGCATATATGAACATACATATAGAATACAGAAATGTGATAGCAAAAACGCATTATATAGACATGTTATGGAACAAGGGATAGATCATAGTTTCATTTTGCTATTGTAGATCAGATCCCCATTACACCTATTGGAGGCAATTGGAAGATGGAGTTAGCAGCAAGTGAGAGTAGATGGCAGATTTTGACAGACTCTACCAGAAAACCAGGTCTTAATGACTTTGTGAGTATTAAACCCTTTTTAGCCCTATTATGAGTAGGCACATATATTCATTATAAAGAGAGAAATAATTACGTTTATTGATCTTTTATATCTATATATATAGGTGATATGTACATTTATATCTTAAGAACATGGTTGGATTACAGTCGAACACAATTTCCTACATGCCCTATTTTTCTTATTCCCCCATAGTAGTCTGGTTTTCCTATATGCATAGTGTGGTAGATACCTTGACATCTAGGTACAATATTATGGTGTCATTAGGTATGGTATTTTATTTTATTTTTATTTTATTTTGATTTTTGTATCATGCGCAGAATCTATGATGAAAAGGGAAAGTATGGCTAATGATTAGTAACTCAAACATTGACTAATGTTGTGAACTATATGTAGTGGATTTCTCCACATTTTTTAATAAGAATACATATGTATTTGAATTGGGAATATTTTCATTACATATTTTTAATTCATATAAATGTATTTTACACATTTTTAATGTTTATATAGTAGTTTTAGATAGAATTGAATGTAATAGAGAGGATAGGTTAGGATGAGACATACATGTACTTTATACACGCTACATTATGGTTGTGTGCATATGAACTGTATTTTTGCAGCCAACAAGCATGAAGTGTTTTGACCATAAAAATATATGTGAACCTTTTTGTATAGATGGTAATACACCCTTAAATATTTTGGCGGCATTTTGAATGATTATTCAATTAAGTGAGTAGCTGACTGTGTATAAAAGTTAGACCTTACAGGCATAACATTGTTCTGAGGAAGGCTGTTTGTAACAGCTGAAAGCGCTTAACCTGTTGGAGACGTGTTTTATTTGGAATAAAAAGTTTTTTACTGCATCTAAGGTTTAGCAGTGGTCTTTCTGGTCATCGTCCAGATAATTTCCTCCACCTTGACTAAAGCCCTAGTTCCAGCTGAAAAAAAAAACAACCCCAAAGCATGATACTGCCACCACCATGCTTCACCGTGGGGATGGTATTCTTTTGGTGATGCAAAGTGTTGTTTTTGCGCCAAATGTACCTTTTGGAATTGTGGCAAAAAAGTTCAACCTTGGTCTCATCAGACCATAACACATTTTCCCACATGATTTTGAGAGACTTGATGTATTGTTTTGCAAATTTTAGCTAGGCCTGGATGTTTTTCTGTGTAAGAAAAGGCTTCCATCTTGCAACCCTACCCCATAGTCCAGACATATGGAGAATACGGGAAATTGTCACATATAGTACATAACCAGTACTTGCCAGAAATTCCTGCAGCTCCCTCAGTGTTGCCGTAGGTCTCTTGGAAGCCTCCCTGATCAGTTTTTGTCTTGTCTTTTCATCAATTTTGGAGGGACGTCCAGTTCTTTGCAATGTCATTGTTGTCCCATATTTTCTCCACTTTTTGATGACTATCTTCACTGCGTTTCATGGTATATCCAATGCTTTGGAAATTTGTGTACCCTTCTCCTGACTAATATCTTTTCAACAATGAGATCCCTTTGACGTTTTGTAATCTCTCTGCGAACCATGGCTTTTGCTGTAGCAGGCAACTGAATAAATGTCAGGAAAATCCTACTAGGACAGTTGGACTTTATTTGGGGGTAATCAGAGTCTCTTTAATTGATGGCAGATGTGTACCCAAGAAGACTGAATGCTTACTAATTAAATCAAAAGGTGCTTCAACACAGTATTAGTTTAAGGGTGTGCACACTTATGCAACCAGCGTATTGTACATTTTTTATTTTTTCCCCCTAACAGATTTGTTTCTCAATTGAATTGTACAGGTTATAGGTCACATTAAAGGTGGGAAAAGTTTTGAAATGATTTCTTGTGGTCTCAATTTTTTATATCACAAAAACCTGGCGTTTTAACATGGATGTGTAAACCTTTTATATCCACTTTTTGTGTAGTTCCCAAATATGCAACAAAGTCTAGAAATGTTAGGATTTTTACTTAGACACATTTTTGAATATGTAGTTTTATACCCCAAGTAGACTCAAAGAATTTTTCCTGAGGTAGATGGCAAATATTGGAGGTGTCATGGGAAAGAAAAGGGTTACTAGGATTGTCTTAGTACTTTTTAGATAGTAATATATGTTTTTTAAGAATTTGTCTGTATATGGTTTTATGTAAATATATTCTGATATACATATCTACATTTAAATAGTGTGCATACAAGCTTTTCTATATATGTATTTAGAGATGTCTATATATACTTTTACATATGCATACTTATGGACTGGTTTTTAAACAATTGACTAGTATATTTATGTATATTCTAATAGATATTGTGTATATAGGTTTTCCTGTGTATATAGAGATGTTTATTTATACTTTCACATATGCATTTTTATGGACTGGCTTTTTAAAATTTTAGATGTAATTTGCTATAGCATTCTCTGACTAGAACATTAGCTTGCTTTAATAGGTTCATAGGTTTATACTAGGCTAACTGCCCTAGGGCATTTATAAGCCTAGCCCAAAGTTATGTGGCTTACGCCGAGCCTTATGTTAGAAATACTGTGCCCATTAGTTTGTTGTGCCTCTGTCCAGTAGTGACACAGAGATGATTCCCGGGGTAAACCTACGATCTCCCATCCACCGGTCAAGATTTCTCTTGAACAGAGCCAGCGAGGTGCTCTGCCTCACATGGACCGGGATTTTATTCCACAGCATGGGGAGTCTCTGGGTGATAAATCTATCCCTCCAGCACGTCCTATTTATATCCGTGCTAAGGTTTAAGTCTCTTGCTCTAGTGGTTTTGGTGGATTTGGATTTTTTGAGGTGGAGCATGTCCATTAATTCCGGGTTGGTCATGGCCTTGTATGTCAGGCACAGGTCACCTCTAAGCAGACGGTATGCAACTGAATAGAGTTGGAGTTTCTTCAGTCTGGCAGCATATGACAGGTTTTGGAGTCCCTTTATCCTTTTGGTGAGGAACTTTTGGGGTCTCTCCAATTGCTGCAGGTGTCGGGTGAGATGCATCCCGAATGGGACATTGTACTCGATCATTGGTCTGATAAGTGAAGAGTACAGGGGAACAATGACCTCACTTGATCTGGATGTGAATCCCTTCATGATCAGGTGGGCTATGTAGAAGGTCTTTCGAACCACTTTAGCAACGTGAGCGTCAAACGAGAGGCCACTGTCAACCTGGGTCCCCAGGTCCCTGATAACCTCTTCTGTGCTTAGTGGGTTACCTTGTTTTTCCCGAAGGGTATGACTATACACTTTTTTGCGCTTAACTTCAGGCCATGGCTCTGGCACCAGCTATCAGTTTCCGTGAGACCCCTCTGAAGGATGTCTGTGTCCGATGTACTATCCACTATGGCACCCAGTTTGCAGTCATCCGCAAACTTTGTCAGCCATAGTCCTCCTATGTTTGCCTGTACTTCTGAGAAGTAGATGCCGAACAATAGGGGGCCAAGGACTGAGCCCTGTGGGACTCCACTTGTAACCGGCTTGGAGTCTGACATGGCTCCAGCAACTCTAACCCTGTGGGTTCTGTCCTTTAGCCAGTTTGCAACCCATCTTGTGACATATGGGTTTACATTTAAGCTGGTAAGTTTCTCTATAATACCCGAGTGGGGTATTGTCGAAAGCTTTTGCAAGGTCAAGGTAGGCTGTATGGACTGCCTTTCCCTCATCAATGGCCTTGGTGACTGTTTCGAAGAAGTCGACCAAGTTCAAAAGGCAAGATCTGCCCTTGACAAAGCCAAACTGGGTTGGATGCAAGGTCTGCAAGTCCCCTATGTCCTTGTTTATGAGTTCCATTATGATCCTCTCCATAGCTTTGCAGACCAGTCTTGTTAAGCTTATGGGGTGGTAATTACCAGGGTCCGTAGAGGCACTGCCTTTGTGGAGTGGGACCACAGTTGCCGTACGCCACTCCTTGGGCACATATCCTGTGGTGAGGCTAAGATTAAACAGCTGCCTTATGTGCGGGTTTAGTTCTTCATTGAGTTCATGTAGCACACAGCCGGGGACCCCATCCGGTCCCATTGATGCTGTGTTTTTAGCTTTAGAGAGAGCAGCTTTCACCTGTGCATTTGAGATGTCTGGGAGGCTACTCTCAGTTGGGATAGTTATCTCTCCTTTTGGGGGGGAGAGGAGAGATTCCTATCAGCTGATAGCTAACGTGATATAAACTGGTTGGAGAGTTGTTCAGTTTGTCTGATGAAGCGACGAGCAGTCGTGAAAGCGCTAACTTTATCTTATTTTTATTTTTTGCTAATAAACTTGGTGGTTGTGTAAGTTTGGTGCAGCTTTCTTTTTTCACTTGGTCTTGCTATTCTGCACCTCTCTGCACTCTGAGCCGTTTAGTTTATTTTCATTTCCTTTGAGATTTAAGGGATGGCTGGAATTGATTTATTTATGTAATGTTGAATTGTTGGTAAATATACAAACGAATATATGTTATGTATAATGTTTGCAACTGGCAATAAGTTAATATGGTTTGTTTTCTTTTATATAAATGTATGTTTGCCTGTGTCCCAAGTAATAATTTAATAAAGGTGTTAAAAATAAAAAAAAAGTTAAAACTCATTCCTGTCTGTACTTGACATCATTTTAAGCAAAGCAAATATCAATATTTTAACTGTCAAGTTTGATACTTTTTTACAACTTTAGTCTTGTGTCTGTAGTGTTTAATTTCTGAATTCATTAATTAGGGAAAGTTCCATGTTTTTATCAGCAAGTCAGACAGTGTAGTCTGTTTCATTATCTGTTATTAGAGACCACTTAAGAACTGAAAAATAAAAAATACCTGTACGTATAGAAAGTAAGAAAAAACTATTTTTCCATTAGTGCTTTGGTATTAATCATATGGTTATTTTGTCATCTTTGTACCTTCTGTCCTACAAACTCTGTGTCTGCTAATGTGTAATGATAGATGTTATGTGAAAAGACATCTGATTGCAAGCATTAAAAAATGCAAGCATAAAATGTTATAGCCCATTCAAACAAAGATATGACTTAGTAAATGTTTCTGCTGTCACTGTCAACTTATTTTTTTCATTGACATGTTTATCTTTCACTTTGCTCAGCTGAATTTGAAAGAGCAGTTAAGGTTGCCACAGGCGAGCAATTGTCAATGACTGTTTTGGATACAGTCTTCAAGATTTTTGACTTGGATGGAGATAACTGTCTAAGCCACCAGGAGTTTCTTGTAGTGCTGAAGAACAGAATGCATCGTGGCCTAAGGGTAATTAACAACATTTTTCCATATGAGTAATAAACTTTGCTCAAAAATGGACAAAATAAAATATTTTCTTGGTGGTGTCAAAATAATTATTAATATTATTATTAAAAGACATTGAAATGTTTACTCCTGGAAACTTGATTTACATCATATGCAGGCTTGTTAATTTTAGAAATTTCTATGTTAAAATTGTAAAATGGCAAATTTTGGTTGCACTAAATTTCACAAGAAACCAAATGTTACTGAGAATAATCTGAATATTTCTGTATTGTTTCGTATAGTGTGTTAAACTATATACATTGTTAAACCACAAAACTGACTTGGTAAGAAAATGTATTAATGGTAATATAAAACAGCATGAAGAATTCTGATTCTTAGCTGATACTTTTAACAATAGTGTTACTTCAGTGCTGTAGTAGAGTTCATAAACTATCTAAAATATATTAGCTTCACACGGTTATTTATTTACAGTATTTTGTAACAGCAAGATATTCATCACATTGTTCACTGCCGCTCCTTACCTATATATGGGTTATATCCTGCCCAAGGATATAACAGCCGGAAGCTTCCAAGGTTCAAGGCACCTTCCATGATCTCGTACTGTCAGGCAGATTGAGCTGAGCTGACTAAAAGACAAGTGTGGGCACTAAGCCTTTCAAAGCTTTACTGCTGGTGAAGAGTTCACTTCTTTGAGGCTTTTGAGAATCGACGGTCAGCTTGTGTTGTTCCTTTGCTGGGCAGATAAGTTCCCTTTGGGGGAAAACCTTCCATTTAATTTTGTTTATCAATACTCTCCTCTTCAAGAAAGTTATTTTAAAGCATTTAGTTTGTGTTGTAATGGACTGTCATGAGACTGTACTATACTTATAAACAGGAACACTGTTTTTTTTTTCCTGTGTGTTTAAAAGTTGCTTAAAGTAACTGAAAAACATTTTTTCTTCAGCAAAATTGTTTATTTTACTTTGTGGAATTAGAAAAGTGTTTCATAGTGCTTTTTACTGTGTTCATCCATGAAAAAAGTGACTTAAAGATTTTGTTTTTACTGGCATTTGCTGCTTATTTCCTCAGAAAAAGACACCATTTTCAGCTTAACACAGCAGTTTATCAATCCTACAGTCGATCCTTCTTCCAGCCACAAAAAGAAAAAGTTAAGCAAACTGGCTTTGCCATCACAGCAGGTTAGGAATTTGCCTCAGTTGCAGGTGAGTGATTGCTGTGGCCATTTGTTGTACCACAGACCACTCAGCTTTTACTCCATATCCCTCTGATGTAGCACCTGTAGCCACTATGTACCAGTTTTTAGCAACATCCTCTGCGGCTGTAAAAGGAGTCCTCTCAGTGAGCAAGGGAGAGCCACTCTTGTTGGCCCTGGGAAAAGAACAGGGAAAGCAGGTTGCCCATTCCTGAGGAAGCTCCCATTAATAACACTGTCCCACTTTTCCTGTCAAACTAAACATTTTGTACTCCTCAAACTTCTTAGAGAGTAATAGTTTACTGGTACTGGCTCAGGGTTTAATTCAGGGTATTGATCCTTCTGGTAAAGGAAAGAGGGATACCTGCTTGAAAAGATTCAAGATTCTGAATCTGGACAGGAGGATGAAGGGACAGATATGGTGTTTTCTCCTCAGATTTCTGATTCAGACTCAGAGAAGAGCTCAGTTTTTCATTCCCCCCTCTGGTGGGTGGTTCTTTTTCTCTGAGGCTGTTTCTAGAATGTGCTAGTATTACAGTGGGAGAGCATTGAGGTTTCTCAGTCCCTAACAAAATACTTTGAGTTGTTACAGAAGGAATTTTCAGAACCTGCACCCATTCCTACATTTCTGCCAGCTTTAGAGGGTGTGTATGTTAATGTCTGCAGTTTTCCCGACAGTCAGCCAGCTGCTCCTAGAAAGGCAGATAAGATGTATAAATTTCCTCAGTCTTTTAAGTTTTTGTACACTCTTCCCAAACCTGATCCAGCCACTGTAGCATTATTTAATCCTTCTGGTGCTAAACACTTAGTTAATTCCAATCAAAAATAGTTGGGTTGGATTGGAATTAACTAAGGATGGAAATAGTATTGATAAGTGCAGGAAAAAAGTGTATGCTGCTGCAACTTTGATTTTCAGAATTTAAGTGTCAGGCTCTTATGTTAAGGTTTGTCCTGACTAAGTGTGACAGTATGACAAATGTTTTGTCTGCAGTTTCCTCTTCTGAGGAAAAATGTGCTATAAATAATTTAATGTATTCTGTTGTTCAAATTGCTACTTATTTTATACAGTGTGTGTTTGACTGTGTTACTTCTTGAAGGGCTATGGCCACTGGTACTGTTTTGAGGAGGTTTGCATGACTGCATTTGCAGAACCTCCTTAATGGTGTTAAAAGATACTTTAAATTCTTCTGTGGATAGAGGTTTAGTTTTTGGCCCTTCTGCTTCAGAGATGATCAAGAAGTGTGATGAAAGGGGTGAGCTGATAGAGGGAATCTCTTAAGATTTTTCAGCCCTACGTTTCCTTATTTTTTAATGGATTCTCTAACTCCTCATCCAATTTTGGTAAGAAACAAAATAAACGGTAACAACAAAATCCAGGTAAATAGACATTTAAGAAATGGCAAGGGATTTCAAGAAGAATTATGGAAACTCCCAAAACCAAGGACATTCCAATAAGTCAGAACGAGTATTTAAGAGACTTTGTTCCTTCCTCCCACCCTGGCAGCTTTTTTTTTGTTCCAGAAATTTTGAGTCTGCATTTTTCTCTTTTGCAACTGATAGTTTCAGACAAATGTTTTCTGAAGATCATCCATCAGTTTTACAGATGGCAATGGTAGGAAATCTTTACTTTCCAGGGGCTAATTCCTCATCGTCCAGACCAGACTTTTTTTCCACTTGTCCTCCATTACTTGCTTTCCCAGGGAGTGATGGAACCAACCCCTCTTTCTCAGGAGGGAAGAGGGTATTATTCATGAATGTTTGTGCCAAAGAAAGGATATGCTTGGAGACCAATTCTGGATTTTTCATTCCTAAACCTGTTTGTGATAGTGCCCAAATTCAAAATGTCACTTCACAACCTTCTTACCTCTTCTCCCTCTTTCAAGTTTCTTGGTAAGACTAGATTTAAAAGATGCTTATCATCCCATTCATATTCATCCAGATTTCAGGCTTTTTTTAAGGTTTTGTTTGTCTGGAGCACTCTACTCTGCCTTACCCTTTGGACTATCAACTGAACCAAATTGTTCAAAAAGTGTCTAGCTCCAGTTATAGCTCATTGCAGGCTATAGGTTAGCCACATTTTTTCATATTTAAATGACTTCCTTTTCTTTGCAAGAGTCTTTTTCAAGGTGTCAAAAAAATCTCTGTTAGGTGAAAGTTGTCTTAAGCTGAGTTTCCAAGAGAACAGTCAGAGGTCTTTCTTAACTTATTTTCACAGGATTATGTTTCTGGGATGTCAACTGGACACCACAGTTCAAAGAGCTTTTCTTCCACAGAAAAAAATAGATCTATATTGTAGATCTGTTTCTTGGGTTTTCCATTCAAGCTTCGGTCACTGCAAGGGAATACCTCAGGATTTTGTGTCTTATAGCTTCTTTGATTCTCTTGATACCCCTAGCAAGACTCCAAATTAGAAAGATTCAGTGGTATCTGAAGTCTGTTTTGTCCCAATGCCAGACTTGTTGTCTTATCAGATCTCTGTGCTGGGTTTTGTCAGAAGAGAAATCACTTGGTGGAGGTTTCAAAGCAGTCAGTCAGCACAGATGCCTCTGATGTTTCTTGTGGAGCAGTATCAGGAGGAATACAAGTGCAAGGTTGGTAGGACACAAAGGACAGACACAAGAACGTAAATATAAAAGAGATGTTTGCCCTAATCAAGGCACTGAACTCTCTGAATAATCTTTGGTCCAGGAACCTCTTCAAGTTATTGCAGATAATACTACAGTCAATACAATACATCAACAGTGCTAATGTTCTAAGCTATGGATTTACTCACACAAGAACTGAGGGGGTGGATACATACCAACCCCAAACAACTTTAACTCACAGACTACCTGGATGATAGGCCTTTAATACATTTTAGGCAACGGTTTATCGAGGATGTGTAGCAGGTACAAATGGAGGCAAGAAAGCCTGCTGCTAGAAAATCATATGTAAGAAAATAGAAAATGTTTTCTAGTTGGTACCAACAACATAAACAGCACTCATTCGGTGCTAGTGTTTCTTTGGTTTTACAGTATTTGTGTGAATTATTTTCATGTGGTCCATCTTACTTCTCTGTCAAGGTTCATTTTTAAACTGTTTAAACATGTCTGTCCATGGATCCCCCTCTTTCTAGGCATTCTAATGCCAAAATGTTTTTGAAAAGGATATTGAATAAGAGACCTCCAAGAAAACGTGTGGCTTCTCCTTGGGATCTTAAATTTGTGTTCGAGAAGTTAACATTTACTCCATTTAAAGCAGCTGATCTGGTTGAGTTGTGATTCTTAACATTGAAAACAGTTTTACTGATTGCTGTGACCTCTGCAAGAAGAGTATCTGAGTTGCACACTCTTATGGTTCACATTTGTGGGTTTTTTTCTTATTTTGTTTTCCTAGCACTGTCCTCTTTGGACTCAGCCTCTCTTTCTTAGTTGACGGTAAAGCTCTGAAGGGCATGGCACACACAACTTTTATTTTTTTAGCTTAGCTCAAACTAATAGTTGTGATGCATGGAAGGGACCATGTAGGTTTGGAACCTGGGTGGCTGTTAACATTCTGTGCAGGATATAACCGAAATAGCTTAGTTTACTGCAGCAGCGATCATTCAGACATATACTGGTAAGTTTACTTACAGAGCTGTACTTTCTCAAGTCTATAAATCATCTTTGGTCTCCAAGACTACTACAAGTTATGACAGACCACATCACAGTGAAGTGGTACATAAACAAGACTGTTCTTGTGTTTTTTGTCGAAAGAAATAGTAAAGGAGGTAGAATTCTTCCAGCTTCTATGAAAAGTAGTATACTTAAATGACTCACAAACACACAGATGTGTCAGGTGTTTTGAGAAGGCTTGCATCACATTGAATTGAATCGGGCAATGAAGTTGCAGGAGGGAAATTATTTAATGCTGCTGTGGTACAAGAATTTGTGTCTGGTTAACCAGCAGATGATGTGAATGTTCTTAAAAAAGGTGGGTAAAACTAGATTGCCTGTGGAAATATGCAAGTACCTCATTCTCTTCATTATGAAAGAATTTATATTTCCAATAATAAATCATTTTACAGGAAAGCGACTTGATATTTTCAATAATAAAAGCTGTCTAAAGGGAAGTGGTACAAGAATAATTTATGTTCAGTGAGTAAAGGAAGCTCCAGCCAAAAACCCTTAGAATGACTGCTACTTCCTTCTTACCCCTTTATCTTTTCCAGTACTCCTGAAAAATAAGATGTTCATCGTGTTTCACTGTTGCAGTCATTACTCTTGGGTTATCCTGCTGGCAGGCTACCCGCAGTCGGCCTGAATTCCAAAGTCCTGGTCCGGCGTCGGTTGCTGTCACCTCTTCCCTGATGTCAGTGCGCCAGGGGTATAAAAGATGCAGCCGACGCCATTTTCTTCAGTCTTTCTTGCCGTGCGGTGCCCGAAGCAAAAGCAGTTCGCAAGTGCCGGTCGGCCGACTCCTGAGATTTTCAAATCCGAATTTGAGAACCAAAGTCTTCTTTAAAGCTAAGTACCCCGCTGGGGAAACTTTTTTTCTTGCTCCAGACCAATGTCAGAAAAAGTTAACAATTGTATTTCTTGTGGGAAGCAAATACCTCATAAGGATTTTCACTCTTACTGTATTCCTTGCCTAGGCCCTGACCACAACATTGCTAACTGTCAGTTTTGTGCTAGATTTAACCAACGCACTATTAAGCGTCGGTTCGATTTTGCATTCCATTATTTTGGCTGAAGGTTTAATTACATAATGCCTTCGGAACAGCCGATGACCGGAGTTTACAAAAAAACGCAAGGACAAGGATAGGCATCCAAGGTCCAAAACCGATGACGAGGCCTCCGCTAGGCCAGTCGCCAGCTGTCATAGCCCCTGGCGCCCGCTACCTCAGAGCCACAGGCCACTTCCGACTCCCACATGGAGCTGACTGGGCCTCTGGATACTCAAGGTATTGGACACTCGGAGATCATTTCCTCAGATGGGTCCGGAGCCGCTGAGCAGGCATCGGCTTCTGAGGGTGTCTTCAGACCTACACAGTTATATATTAAACCATCTTCAGCTACAAAGACTGAAGTAGCTCTTAAAGACAAGGAAACAAGTACAGCATTCTCCTACTCAGACTACAATGCCTAAAAATCAGATGCTTAAAATGGCCGAAGACCTAATTACTTTGATCAGGGGTTCCCATCCCCCTCCTGATAAGCGGCCTAGGCAAGAGACAGAATATGATTCCTCTGATCAGGTTTCTGTTTCCTCCGATTCCTCTTCTGACCAGGATTATTCCATTCCTCCTTATGAGGATTCTGATGCTGAAGAATCCATTCCTTCAGCTTCTCCTCCTGAGGATTATTCTTTTGGGGAAACTCTGCATACCATGAGGGAGCATTTCCACTGGGAAAGCCAAGATTACTCAGAAGCTAAGAAAAGACTCTGAGACTTTCTGATATTACCTCAGCACAGGCCCCTTGCTATTCCACCTGTTCTAGACATTGTAGATGATGTATTTTCAGAGACCGGCTTGTCCCCAGACTCTTTAGCTACTGCACCTGCTAAGCCTGACAGATACTACAGGGTCCCAGATTCTCATAAATTCCTATATAAGAACCCCGCTGCTGACCCAGAAACTATTTCTCAGGGTCCCAAAGGGGTCAAAGCTTCCACTGCTAAAAACCCTGTCCCCTCTGATAGGGACCCTAGGGCACTGGACAGATGGGGGAAAAAAGTATACACTTCTGCTACCTTGGCTGTAAGGGCTTTAAATTGTCAGCTTCATATGCTTAAATATCAGCAATACTTAATGTCACTGCTTAAACAGAAAATGTTGACAAATTCTGAATGTTCAGAGAACAAGGAGTTGCAGGATTTATTGCATGCAACTGAACAAGTGGGAAAGCATACTTTGCAATGTGGTTATGATTCACTGGAGGCCTGTTGCAGGGCCGCAGTTACAGGTTCTGTTATTAGAAGGCATGCTTGGTTAAAGGAACAGAATCTACCTGATCATGTTAAAGCAAAATTATTAGATGCCCCATTACAACATGATACCTTGTTTGGTGCTAAAGCAGAAGAGGTCTTGAAAATGGAGGATAAAGCGAAATCCATGCAGACAGTTAAGGATTCTTTACAGGTGCAGCCACCCAGATTTAGCAGAAACTGGCCTTCCAAAAATTGGTCTTTTCCAGTGTCAGACAGGCCACAAAGAGGCAGATACAGACGTCCCAGAGGCAGATCTCAGCCCCAAGGCTCATACAGGCCTAAACAATGGGGGTGCTCCTACCTCCAAAAGTGGAAGACAAATCACAACCTTACAGGAAACAGTCCCAGTGACTTTCCTCTGCCAGATCCAAGCACTTTTCTTTTAGCAGCCCCCTTAGGGGGAAAACTAGCACTTTTTTCACAAAATTGGCAAAAGATTACCTAAGACAAGTGGGTCTTGAATATAGTGTCCCAGGGCTACAGGTTCCATTTTCACACCCTACCAAGGGCAAAAGGTATGCCAGACCTGCCACACAATCAATGGGCAGAGGCACAAAAACAAATTACAGTCCTCATGGACATGGGGGCCATTCAACAAGTACCACAACAAGAGCAGGGGAAAGGATTTTACTCAAGACTTTTCTTGGTACCCAGAAAGGACAAAGCCTGGAGACCAATACTGGATCTGTCTATTCTAAACACGGTTCTGGAGGTTCCAAAATTCAAGATGTTGACTCTACAGCAGCTACTGCCCATGCTGGGCAAGAAGGCTTGGCTCGTAACTTTGGACCTAAAAGAGGCATACCTGCATGTCCCAATCAGACAGTCTTGCAGAAGATACCTCAGATTCATAGCTGGCTCAATACACTACCAATTCTCTGCACTGCCCTTTGGCTTATCTACTGCGCCCAGGGTCTTCACAAAATGCCTGGCACCAGTAATTGCGTTTTGCAGACAAAGAGGAATTCAAATATATCCCTACTTGGATGACTGCCTTATTCAAGCAGAGAACAAAGACATTCTTCTAAAGCATCTGACGTTTGTAAAAAGATTACTAATTTGCCTAGGGTACACAGTAAATGAAAAGAAATCAAAACTAGTGCCCTCTCAAGAGATAATATTCCTGGGTGCAAGCTTAAATACAACTGCCCAGATGGCTTATCTTACGGCAGACAAACAAAGGCAACTGACTTCTTACTTCTAAAAGTTGGCAACAAAGACCCAGTTATCTGCAAGGAAAATCCTGCAGGCCTTGGGCTTCATGGCATCCTGCATTCTACTAATTCCATATGCCAGACTGAATGTGAGGAAACTACAATGGTATCTAAAAAGTGTTTGGACTCAGCCTGGAGACAGTAATTACCCTTATTCCCTGCCTGCAACAGGAGTTTCGATGGTTGGCGCAGGCCTGTCACTACAACAAGGGTCTGCCATTCTCTTTACCCACAGCCAGACAGACACTGACAGTGGATGCATCAGCTATGCCTGGGGGGCACATATGGCAGGAAAATGTATTCAGGGCACATGGCCTGCAAGCCAGATGCATCTTCATATCAATCAAAAAGAGATGCTAGCAGTTCAGAATGCCCTGACAGCTTTCAAGGACCTACTTCATCCAGGACAGCTACTGATAAAGATGGACAATACTACGGTCATGTGGTACATAAACAAGCAGGGAGGCATGCATTCCTACCCCCTCTGCAGACAAGCAATGACCTTGTGGGACACAGCATTAATTTACCAAGTTCACCTGCAAGCACAATTCCTGCCAGGAAAATCAAATACTCTGGCAGACGAACTAAGCAGAAACCTCATGGATCCCCACGAATGGAAACTGGATCCAAGCATGATAGCAAGGAAATGGGCATGCCCAGACATAGATCTTTTCGCCTCCCCTCACATCTGCCAATTACAGAGATTTTGCACAAAGATTTATCAGAAACAAGCATGGAGAGTGGATGCCCTATCCTTCAGCTGGAAAAACCTAACAGTATACGCCTTTCCTCCACTGCCCCTCCTTCCCAAGCTACTCCTAAAGGTCAGACAAGAGAAGCCAAAAATGATACTGATTGCACCAGACTGGCCACGGCAGCACTGGTACCCAATCCTAAAGAGCTTGTCACAAGGCCCAGCATGGATATTGCCTCAAACTTCCCACTTGATGACCCAACAAAACAATCGGATCCTGCACAGTCAACTCAGGACCCTAAATCTGGCAGCATGGCGGATAATGTAGCCATTCAGAACACTCCTCTTTCAAAAGCTGTTATGGATGTTATCTTGGAGACCAGGAGGCCCAGTACCAGAAAATCTTATGCAGAAAAATGGAAGAGATTCTGTGCTTGGAACCAGGCATTGACAGACATGTACCAAATATTCCTCAGATTTTACAATACCTAACTGAGATGCTGGACAAAGGCCTTTCCTTTTCTTCAGTTAAGATTCATGCCTCTGCCATTTCAGCCCATTACAATACGGAACCTCCTATCTTTTCTCATCCTCTAATAAGGCAGTACCTCAGAGGAGCCAAAAATATAAGACCTCCAAGGAGAGCACCAATACCTGCATGGGACCTCAATTATGTCTTGGAAAAACCCACACTGCCTCCCTTTGAGCCAGCCTCAACAGCTGATATAAAATTCTTATCCTGGAAAACAGCTCTGCTACTGGCAATAACCTCTGCAAGACGAGTCTCAGTGTTACAAGCACTCATGGCTGTGGAACCTTTTATCATATTTCATCCAGGCAGGGTTTCTCTGAGGACAAACCCAACATTTATGCCTAAGGTAGTGTCCAGTGTGGCCCTCAACCAAACCATTCACTTGCCTACCTTTTATCCAAACCCACAGAACAAGGGTGAGAAAATTCTATACTCTTTGGACATACACAGGCAACTACGCTTTTACTTGTACATAACTAAAGCTTTCAGAAAGACTGAGCAACTTTTAGTGTCATATGCTGCAGGAACACAAGAAAATGCTATCTCAAAACAAACTATTTCTAAATGGATAGGTCATTGCATCCTTTTCTGCTATTCTCAGCATGGCAAATCAGTGCCTAAGGGCATTAGGCCTCATTCTACCAGAGCAGCAGCCACCTCAACAGCCTTCCTCAGAGGAGTACTAACCAAAGACATCTTAGAGGCTGCAACTTGGAGTTCAGTGCACACTTTTACAAGGCACTACCACTTACCTCTTTACTCTAAATCCAGAGCAGGCTTTGCCACTGCACTGCTGCAGGGCCTCATAGCCTCTCCTAACCCTATTTAGCTCAGCCACCCATACTCAGCTTTGGGATTCAACCCAAGAGTAATGACTGCAACAGTGAAACATGATGAACATAATACAGTTGTGTACCTACCATAAATGTAGATGTTTGAGTGTATTCACTGTTGCAGTCCAGGTTACCCTCTCTCCATCCCCCTTTCTTTTGCTGGGGTTCATCTGTACTTCTCTATTCTATACAACCTATGTGGTGTATTTGCTTGAAGATGAAGGAAATGTTTCTTTACTGCATGTATGTTTACTGGCATATTATATTTAGCCTACCTTTTTGGGGGCCTCTGACATCTGGGGCAAGAAAAACTGAAGAAAATGGCATTGGCTGCATCTTTTATACCCTGGCGCACTGACGTCATGGAAGAGGTGACAGCAACTGTCGCCGGACCAGGACTTTGGAATTCAGGCTGACTGCGGGTAACCTGCCAGCAGGATAACCCAAGAGTAATGACTGCAACAGTGAATGCACTCGAACATCTACATTTATGGTAGTTACACAACTGTACTTTAACCATCTAGCTGCTTGCCAACAGATTACTACAGACAAATGTGTTTTACATACAGTTCAGCACGATTATCCAGTAGAATTTCTTCAGATGCAGCTCATGCCACGAACACCTCCTCATGTATAGCAAGCTTCACATCTGATAGGTCATCTAGTGACAGTGTAGAGGACACTTCTAGATCAAAGAGATGTCAAGACTTTATTCCCAACTATGTTTACTACCACAAAGGGAAAAGACATTGATAAGTTCTGATTTGTCTCATCTGTACAAGTTAATACATATTTGAGGGTGGTAACTCATGAGACTACTTAGCTTTATACAGCAGAATCCCTGTATGGAAAATTTAGATATGGAAAATGCCTATCCTCACACATTCCACCAAGACATTCTCACAAAAATAAAAAAAGTTAGGGTACATATAGCACAGTACCATTTTTATATTTTATTTCTGTCATCTGGATTGTCCACAGACCCCAGAACATTTAACATATGTTTAGCTCCACCAATATTCCTCAAAATAGAGCAGTTCAAAACTCACTCAAATGACATCTGCTCCACGAAACTATCTTAATCAAGTACACAAAACAGGTAAGAACTGCACAAAATGCAACTACACAAAATCAGTGTGTTTTTACAGGCAGGCAATACCACTGCATCTCTCACTAGGAGGGCTTTTAGCCCCACTCTTACTTTATTTTTCTCACCCTGATGTCAGCCCACCCTGGTGAAATAATGATCACTTACAAAATAAATGATACCTCCATCTTTCAGATAACTGCAAAACTGCATGTGATTCAAGCACAAACACACCCCACTACATTAAGCAAATAGCAAACAAATGAGAAGAATCTGTTTTCAGCAGACATATTTTAGTAAGTAAACAGTCAGAGGTAACAAGCATTTGAACAGAATATTCATCAATTCCAGTTTTTGCATACTTTAGAAAGTAAAGCATTACTGTTTTCCCACAGTTAGATAGATGACTGTTATTGTCAAAGACAAGAGAGTTATTGCTTTATGGTATAAATCAGACAATTTTACTACTTCAGTTTCTGGGAGTAGCAGTAGATTACAAAATGTCTTTTGTGTCCCTCTGCAGCATCGTTTTAGGGGCAATCATACATACAGTTCTAGGAAATTTTTCTGTGACATGCAACAAACTGGTGATTCAGGATGGTCCTGACAGATTTTGACATGTAACAACAGATCACAGCAACAGTATTTTTGAGATCTCTGGAATGTGTCATCTTGCATACTTGTGATTCCTCAAGATCGACTTCATATGGGCAACTCAGAAATCTGAAGAACAAGCCAAGGTTCCCCCTGAATATGATGATTCCTATTTCTCAGTACATAAAGAATGAATTTATATAGTGGACAGACAGCAAAGTTATCCACTGGAATGATGCTTTTTCCTCATCTTGAGCTCAACTTGTAATGTTTGATGAAAGATTCAAGATTATACCTTTTGAGCCCACTTAAGCTAGCTTGTTAATACAAAACAACTTGTCTTAACAGGAGAGATCCCTTTGCACCATTTTCCAGTCAAGAGCCACATCTTTGTTTGTGCAAGAAGATAATTGGAATCTGGTAGAAGAGCTTTTCAGCACATCCTGTCTTTTTCAATAATTCATGTTCCTTGTTTACAAAATCAGTTGGATGCCTCAAGCAGAAAGCTAATATTGGCTTGTGACTTTGAGCTAGGTCCAATTATCTTCTAGAAGCAGACTTGGGTAGAAATCACAGCAATCAAGTCAAAGCAAGGCTTTTTGCTCTTCAAAGCACATTGAGTAAGATAATGCTTTCTTCTTCAAATGGACTTGAGTCACATCGTAACCTTCTTTTCCTTTGATTCTTAAATTGCTGCTCAAAGTAAAGCAGGATGAAGCAAGTCTAATTCTTGTTGATGTTCCATGGCCAAGACAAGCATGATATTCGAGTCTGATCATTCATCTGTAATGAATTTCCTCCGTCTCGAGTATTACACATCTTAAAGCAGTTAGAGTAACCTAGTATAAAATATTACATTCATAAGTGGAAGACTGTATCACAAGGTCTGGATCTTTTATAGTACATTGTTGTAACATTGTTGGATAGTCTGAGTAATTTTATTCTATTTTAGCACAGTTGTCATTTAAGGTTTACGCATTAATATCTGCTTGTTTACCATATTTTGTTCAGATTTTGTAATTCATCTATAAAAACTTTCCGTGAAAGAATTATAAATTTGAGACGTTCAGAAAGACTTACTTATCCTCCATGGGATTTCAGTTTTACTCAGTTTAAACTTGTTTTACCTCCTTTTGAGTCTGTAGAAATGGTGAAATTAATACCTTTCCTGGAAATGATTTTGTTAGTAATTGTAACATCTAATGGAAGAATTTCAGAGTTGAAAACACCATGTAAATCGCTTTGCTTGATTTTCCCTAATAAGGGACCGTCATTCAAGACTAATCTGTCTTTCATGCATAAGATGGTGTCTATAGTAATTTACCAGTGTTTTAAACCACTCACCTTTTATACCAGAATGGAGGACATATTAAATATTTACACTGCACAATAAGGACATATTACATGAGGATAACAGCAGCTTATTTCAAAAAGGTTTAGCTCAAGACTTTTTAAAAGCTGCCCTATGGTTTACAATGCACACTTTCACGAAAAACTGCAAGTCCAGTGCTCAGACTTTGCATAGGGCTGGATTTGACGTAGCTGTGGAGCACAGAGAGATCTTGTAACTAGCTTCCTCATTTCGATATGGTACTGCTTGAGGGTCTACCCATCTGTTGTTATTTATTTTTTATTGATCTTCCCTGAAGAAGCTAATAGAGGTGTGTGTAGGAATATTAACTGTAGGAATCGTTCATGGTGGAGAGATCACTGTAAGAATAAATTTACCCTCCCTGCCTCCCCTTGAGAAATCTGTACATAGTATCATCTTTGTTTCATAATTATTTCTTGTTTTTGCAAAGTGCATATTTTGGACACTTCTTAACTCTAGAAGGGCTGCTTCATTTAAGAATGTAAAATGGTTGTTTATTTGCCAGTTGTAAATAGGACTTTCCAGTTTCTGAGCATTTTGTCAAATTATGATAAATGCAACATTTTGTAGAAAAGATGTTTTGCAACCACACTCTATAGCTGTTGCTTCCCAAGCCTGAGAATGCTTCTGCCTAGGAGGCTTATGAATCTGCTGCCTGTCAATCGGTAAACACGTCTTTTAAGTACCATAGGTTGGATTCTTATCCCATAACAACAAATTTACAAAGTTTGTTCTGAGTGGACTGTTTTGACATGTTTGTAGGGAAGTATTGCTAAATAAGCCATTCAACCTTTCTAATTACTGACTGCTCTAATACTCTTACTTGAACCAAGATAGTGCAGTACATATGAGTGAGACATTAACCCTTAACATTGTATTACAGTATATTTGCTTGACAACGTGAGTATTCATCAGTTTAATTGCATTCAGTATTCTACCTCTTTGCCATTCCTGTTATTGTCTTCACTACCAATCACATGCTCTTTTGAATGCCGACATTCATTCAGTCTTCACTATCCTTTCTGGTAGTCTATTCAGTGGGTCCACAACCATTCCTCTGAAATACTTTACCAGAACCAGGGAGTAGATAGGCCTTACAGTCTGCTGCCTATGCTTATCCTTATCACTGTGTCCTTCCTGTTGAAGACATCACCTTTGCAAGGCCTTGGCATGCTCTTTTATACACACATCACACCTCCCCATGTGTTATGGTCTGTAATGACTGTAATGAGAGAAGATGCGGTGCCTTTAGTCTCTGGTCATATTCTTTTCCCCTCTGTGTATGCATCATTTTTGGTGGCTTTCCTCTGAAATTATTCTTCACCCCACTGTCGTTCCCCTTTTTATGACCTCCAGAGCTGTACCCAGTATTGAAGGTGTGACATAAACAGGGTGAAAGCCTCATCTCTCTCTGCTTTTGGAATCTGACCCCCCTACCCCCTGCCCACACAACGATATAGCTCAATATTCTTTTAGCTGCTGCCAATGTCCTGTCCCTGTACTACACTACTAGTGGTCTACTCCAGTCATTTTGAACATCTCAGCATCCTTTTCATGTTCTGTTGCTATCCGTGTTGGTCCCATCTGATACTTCACACAATGGTTACTGTGGTCCAGGTAAAAAAACTTTGTATTTGCCTGCAATGCACCTTAAATTGCATGTCTGAGCCTCACTTGGTCAGCCTTTCCACATCCTTACTTAGGCTTATTCACAACCACCACCAGCAGTCTTCCAGTATTGCACCTAAAGTAGTGCTCAGTAAAGACGATCATGTTCTCTATTTCCTCAGATGTGTCTGAAATGAATACATTGATGAGTACTACAATATAAACTGACCCATGTGGTGCTCAATTTGTCACGTTCCTTATTCCTTGCATCATCTCTGATACCACAACCCAACACTGCAGCAGTACAACTCTGTAGTCTTATTCCTAGCTCCATCCTGCCTTTGTGGAACTGTTTCAGAGGCCTTAGTGAAGTCCAGGTACATTTTATCTATCCTCCCCTTTCAAATTATTCTGTAATGTAGCCATAAATCTTGATCCGGTTTGAATGGTGCCTACTTCTGGCCATGAAAAAATATTGTTTGTCCTGGAATTTGCAAACAGTCCCCTCTATATTCTTTTCATAACTTTTCCTGCCAGTACTGTTAGTCTACCAGGTCTGTAGTTCCCTTGATTTTCCTTGCTTCCTTCCATGTAAAGGTGTGCCGTACGTGCTGTCTTCTGTTCCATTGATACTTATGCAGTGACTAGTGATCTGTTGAAAATCATCATCCAGTTATCTATCAACAGACTAGCCAGATTCCTGAGAGTACTGTGCAGAAGTCCATCTGGTCTTCTGCTTTAACCTCCTTTAGGGAAGCAAGTTCCCTACCATCCTTCCCCATATGTCTTGTTGTTTACATACTGTTCTCCTCACTCTTCATTTCCAACATATCACACTCCTTGTGCTTTAAAGGCTGAAGGGAATCTTTCATTCATTATCTTTTCTTTTTCGGTCCTCCATGATTTGCCTTCCGTCTTTGGTTAGTGTGGGCAGGTCTGTACCTCCATACTTTCTTTCTAGTGTTCACCTAAAATAGCCAGTGCTCCTCACCTTCATCCTCTCCAACTCCTTTTAGTCTTATTTTTAAGTTCTTCTCTCTTCTTCACCCAATTGGTAGATTCTTCTTTCTGTGTAACCATGTTGGACTTCTAGTCTTTTTGCCTCTTACTCCATGCTTTGTCACTAGTAGTGAGTACTGCATCTTTAACTCATCCCCATAGCTTGTTTACTGCTTCAGTTTGTTTCTTTTGTTTTAGCTGATCATAATCCATTGCCTGCCAGTATCCATTACCCACTCATATAACCACAATAAACCACCCACTGACTTCAAACACTTTTTGCTAATGGTATCTTTATATGGACATATGTAACTCCCTCACCCCAACTTAGAAGCACATCCATATATATATATATATATATATATATATATACATTTTTTTTTTAATGCAGTGTCACACCATTTGGCTAAAACCCTTATAGTCCAATACCTCGGTCCAAATCCCTTTCTGTTTTGGAACTCAGAATTTCATTGTTTCTGGCAGATTCAGATCACTCATAATTTTTACTGTCTTCCCCCACTGGACTCCTTTTTTTTCCTCTGTCCGCCAGAACATTTCACTTCTTCACTAAATGAGGATGACCCACTGTACTGATCTACAAGTATGGCCCCTTTTCCTCTTGTAGGTTCATAGGTTCTTACTAGAGTATTGACCCTAGAGAATCTTTAGAAGCATAGCCATTCACTGACCTGCTGTTTGCCTTTGTAACTTAAATATGAACTAGGCTAAAACAGTGGAACATTTACATGTTACCCATTTCTATAAGATACTCCATACTTCCATACTCCAGGTTTGAATATTTTGATTTACCATACATTTTTCCAGATAATGTTTAAATGGAGTAATAGAAGTACTCTGAATTATGTGTAGAGGAAGAACATTCTGAAGAAGTGGAATTCTCTGTCATACATGTCTGTCCTTCCAACATGGTATGTGTATGTTACAGAATATTTTAATAGTAGATGTTTATGCCACCATTGGACTTGTGGATGTGCAGTAGGTCTAACAGAATAGGCTCTGTTAAACCTGTGCATGCAATTCAGAGGTCACCCCTCAGCAGCCTGTGTGATACCGAAAATAAGGACAGAGCTTTGAGATGATGAGTACAGTTATGATATACTCCCATAATTTTCTTGTTGAGAAAATGCTTCAGGCATTGAGGTTATGTCAAGTGTTTGAAGAGGTACATGTTAAAGAGGGCATTGTACTCTATGATCAGCCTAATAAGTGCTAAGTACAGTAGAATGATCACATCCCTAGACCTGAACGCCATACCCTTACTAATAAGTTACGTAATGCAAAATTACTTTCTTACAACAGTGACTACATGGTAATCAAAGGACAGTTCACTATCCACAGATTCCAAGGTCTCAACTTTTGCATCAATTTTCAGGGGTGTGTTATCAGTGTGAAAGTTGCAGGCGATATTGTACTTGCTGAAGGATGCTATTATACATTTTTTGGCATTTAGTTTTAATCCATAGTTTTGACACCAACTATTTTTTTGGGAAAGGCCCTCTTGGAGGATTTTAGTGTTCTCTAGAGAATTAATAACTGCATCTAGTTTAAAGTAATCCACAAACTTGGTCAACCATAAGCCCTTAACATTGGCTTTGACCTCTGGGAAGTAAATGCCAAAGTGGAGTGACTCAAGTACCAGAGCCGTGGTACACCATAGGTCTTTTAAAGGAGATGGAGCTGCCCACCCTAATTTCCTGGGTTCTGTTTCTGAGCCAAATTCTTAACCACCGAGTTACATAGGGATTGACAATTAGCTGTGAGAGTTTATTAACAATACCCGAATGTGGAATGGTATCAAATGCCATAGGAAGAACTGCATATACAGTGTTTACTGATTTTCCATCATCCATTGTTTCACTACCTATATCCTTACAAAGAAAAAAAGAAGAAAAACGCTTGGTTGGCACAGGATTCTTCCAAATAACCAGTGTGAGGTGACTGATATGTTCCTAAATCTTTAATTAAACTTAAAAAAAAAATGTGTGCAACCACATAAAAATACTTCTAATATGCTACTATCATAACTTGCTACGGATTAAGCGCTTTCACCCACTCAAAGTGTGGACTTCATCAGAATACGTAGCACATCCAATTACTGATTTAAATACCATTCTTCTTTGGCGCTAATGGGCTAATCAACTAACTCATCCCACACTTAAAGCTGTACACTTCCTATATACTATGTACTAAACAGCTGAAGAATAAATATGCTGTACAATAAAAACGTTCTGTAAATACAGCTTCTCATATAGGATAAATTCATAGGCATTATATACATAATGTGATGCTGTCCGAAACTGTAATAAACATACTAAAAATTCTATTTAGATAAAAAATGCAATGAAAATGTAATAAAATATAATAAGTAATACTAGGTCACCAACATGTATTTCATTTTGAGCAACTATTTCATACCCGTGCTAATAAAATAGGCTTTATAGGGATATTATCATTTAAGCCAGGTGGGCTAGTTGCATCAAGTAACAATTGCCACTTTACTTCCTTATCTCCCAGTATGACCTTGATGTTACCTCCTCTTGGGTTTGTCCTAACTTGTTCAAGTGTACCAAATTTAAAATTGACTACTCCCCCATCTCTCAGTATGTCTGTATAAAGCATTACTTCTGTCCTTTTCTTTAATATTATACAGATGGTCATAGATTCTGTTTTTGAGACATCTGTTTTTTCCATGTAATATCTGGGGCAAACTGTACATTTAGCTAGATATATATAACATGTTTGTTGTTACAGTTCCCGAATTTAAATATCACTCTTGTGCTATTTATATTGTCCACGTGCCCCACACTTTCTAGTATGTCCTTTATTACAATTCAACCTTGAATTATCCCCACTACTTTCCAAATACTTTTCCAACTATTCTTCAAATTCTGTCCAATTTTAAAAACAGACTGGTGCCTTACCTAGAGCTTGTGAAACACCCTCATCAGCCATTAATATATTCCAATTATCAATAATAGCTTGTTTAACTTGAGTTACATAAGAGGCTACATTCTAATTTACAAGCACGATTAAATTGTATCTCCCCATTATCAGAAATAGGAGAATTAATCTGTACTGCACCTGTGCTTAAAATAAGTTTATACTTGTTACCCCATTCCTTAATAACATAACTAGTAACATCATCAACTAATGCTTTAGAGTATCCACGTTGACTAAGTAGACCCCCTATAAAATAAATTTCATGCACCATATCATATTGTGAAGTCATTCTGGCAGCTCGAATACACCCCCCTTTTAGTATGTTCTTCACTTGGTTTCTCGGATGGTTACTAGTGTACTCTAAATATGCATTGCTGAAAGTATCCTTTCTTAAATCCTGTGAGTTCGATACTACTCTCATTTTTTGTATATTTTCATTTTGTGGGATGATTCCTTAGATAAGCTTCAGCAGTTTATGGGATACTTGAATAACACTAGCACATTTTTAAAATTCACCTATAACTTCAACACTGTAGGTATAGCCTATCTGGACACTTTCTGGACACTTTCATTACTAATACTCTCACAGGATTTAAGTCCCGGATTCATAGGAAGGATACTTTCAGCAGTGCATATTTAGAGTACACTAGTAACCATCCAAGAAACCAAGTGAAGAACATACTAAAAGGGCAGTTTATTCAAGCTGTCAGAATGACTTCACAATATGATGATATGGTGCATGAAATTAATTTTATAGGGGGTCTATTTAGTCAACGTGGATACCCTAAAGCATTAGTTAATGATGTTACTAGTTATGTTATTAAGGAATGGGACAACAAGTATAAACCTATTTTAGGCACAGGTACAGTACAGATTAATTCCCCTGTTTCTGATAATGGGGAGGTACAATTTAATCGTGCTTGTATATCAGAATACAGCCCTTATGTAACTCAAGTTAAACAAGCTATTATTGATAATTGGAATATATTAATGGCAGATGAGGGTGTTTTGACAAGCTCTAGGTAAGCACCAGATGGAATTTAAGAGTAGTTTGGAAAGTAGTGGGGATTATTCAAGGTTGAATCGTAATAAAGGACATACTAGAAAGTATGGGGTATGTGGACAATGTCATGCCATTTTAGAAGAAGAGAAGTTAGTTCTGGACAATATAAATAGCACAAGAGTGATATTTAAATCCAGGATCTGTAACAACAAACATGTTATATATCTAGCTAAATGTACAGTTTGTCCCAGATATTACATGGGAAAAACAGGTAGATGTCTCAAAAACAGAATCTATGACCATCTGTATAATATTAAGAAAAAGGATAGAAGTAATGCTTTATACAGACATATTGAGAGATGGAGGAGTAGTCATTTTAAATTTGGTATACTTGAACAAGTTAGGACAATCCCAAGAGGAGGTAACATCAAGTTTATACTGGGAGATAAAGAAGTAAAGTGGCAATTGTTACTTGATGCAACTAGCCCACCTGGCTTAAATGATAATATGAAACAAACCACAAGAACAGGATACAGGATACAACAGATTTATTCCGGTACCTCGGCTCAACAGCCTTTGAAGGCTGTTGAGCCGAGGTACCGGAATAAATCTATGTTTTCCTGTATCCTGTTCTTGTGGTTTGTTTCATCTAATTTTGCTGCTGCTGTTGGTTGCTGTTAAATGATAATATCCCTATAAAGCCTATTTTATTAGCACGGGTATGAAATAGTTGCTCAAAATGAAATACATGTTGGTGACCTAGTATTACTTATTATATTTTATTATATTTTCATTGCATTTTTTATCTAAATAGTATTGTTAGTGTGTTTATTACAGTTTCAGATAGCATCACATTATGTATATAATGCCTATGAATTTATCCTACACAAGGATGTATTTGCAGAATGTTTTTATTGTACAGCATTATATTTATTCTACAGCTGTTTAGTACATGGTGTATAGTAAGTGTATAGTTTTAAGTGTGGGATGAGTTAGTTGATTAGGCCATTGGCGCCAAAGAAAAATGCTGTTTAAATCAGTAATTGGATGTGCTACATATTCTGATGAAGTCCATGCTTTGAGTGGATGAAAGCACTTAATCCATAGCAGATTATGATAGTAGTATATTAGAAGTATTTTTTATGTGGTTGCACACTTTTTTTTTTTTAAGTTTAATTAAAGTTTTATGAACATCTCGATCGCCTGACTCTGGTTATTTGGAAGAATCCTGTGCCAACTAAATGTTTTTCTTCTTTTTTCTTTGTTTGGTTGTTGGAAAAACATTTATACGGTAAGTTACCTATATCCCTTTCTATTAATTCCATAATTATCCTTTACATAGCCTTACAGATGAGGTTTGTCAGACTTAATTTCCTGGGTCAGTTGATGCCCCACCCTTATGCAGAGTGATGACTATTGCTGTCCCCCATTTGTCCAGCACACAGCCTGTTTGGAGGTTGATGCTTGAATACTTTCTGTAAGGGGATTGATGGGTTCTGTTTCAGGCTAGCCAGTAGATATCCTGGTATGTAATCCAGCCCCACAGAAGCAGTGTTCTTGGCCTTGGATGAGGACTTGTTCTTGGGAGATTGAGGAAGGGGGTGTAGATGCAGGTTTGTGATCTGTGAATGTTGGGACAGAGGTGAAGTTTAAGCTATATTTATCAGCTAGTAGATTGAATCTGTCCTCTGGATTTGAGCAGGTGGTATCATTTACTTTAAGCTCAGTGCAGATTTGGGCTTTGTTTCTGAGGTTTCTAATTTAATTAAAGAAGGCTTTGTGGTTATCTTTTGCCTGAGTGGCTATTTTTATCTCATATGTAGCTTTGGTTGATTTGATCAGGGCTCAGAGTTTCTTGTTTAGTTTAGCAAGAGCATTTCTAGCTTCTGGAGAGTTAGATATATTCATTAACTTCTAGACTTTATTTATTAAATTTTGGGCTCATTAAAAGTTAGATTTATTCATTAACGTTTGAATGGCTTACCCTAGATTCTCACCTTGCCTAATACCTTTCTCCTTTCATAGGGTGGTGTTCTGTCATCTCTGACCTCACATTTGATGCTTCCCTTTCTCTCTTCACAGGGTTGTGTTCCCACATCTCTGACCTCATATCTGATGCATTCTTTATGTAGATTACTGCACCACTCTATTCCTCTCTTTTTTGTGCCATTCCTGTAAGAATTCCACCCAGACAGAGCCATGTCCCATGCTCTCTTGTCACTGCTCCATGTTACCAGGAAAGTCTGCCCTCTCACTTTATTTCATTGTTCATAATTACCCCATCTGTCTCTACCTGATTGCTGTATACTTTGTCAAATTTATGTTTTGTCGATAAAGTATACTGCTGTAGCTTTACATCGAATGTTCAGTTTATCAGAGTTAGCAGATATTGAATGTTGGATTGTCAAATATTTTTGCGGTGTGTGAGCCATGGTGGCATGCATGTAACTGGGGTTTTGTTGGTTAGAATTTAGAATAAGGGTTGACTTAAGGGATAGATTCAGTAATTGTGTGTGTGTGCGCGCGCACATGTATCTGTACCTGTCTTGGGTAGCGGTTCTGATAGGGGAAAGGGTTTTTGGTAAGGTAATGTGTTAGGGCTGGGGTTATGGACAGTGTCAGGATTAGCATGCATGAGCAAGATGGTACAGGGGGGGTGAAGACTCTTACCCCTTGGTGACTGAATATACTTCTCTATCCTCACAGCGGCCATTGTCTCCATCATTTCCTTTCTCTTATCCCTACCTCTACTGCCTCCAGGCTCCCTCAGCTAGTACCACTAACCCCTTCCCTTCTCCGTATCTGCTTTTGCTTTACTCTGTGTGGTATATCTGATTCCTTTTGCATCCTTCCTATAGTCTCTTTCCATTTTTCTTTCCTTTCCACCCTCTGTCCCTGATATCTGTCTGAAGTCCTGTCCATGGCCACTTTTCTTCAGCTTTCCTTGTGGCATTGACTACTGCATGGCTACCTCTTGCTCTGCCTCCCCTTCCTCGTTTGTTATTGCTGCCTGTTTCTGTCCTTCCACCTTGGCTTCCCTCTTGTCCTGTCTTTCAAGGATACGTCTTCCATTTTCTGTCTCCAGTTTACTCTGTGCCACATTGCTTGCCTGTAGTCCTCTTATAGTCTTTACCGATGCTCTGTTGCCATCAACATTCCACATCTTTCACCTTTTCCCAACCCATCGTCTCTACTTGTGTCCTGTTGCTTCTTGTCCACTCCCACTTTGCCTTTTTCTTAGCTTACTGGCCAGTCTACTACCAGCTGGGACTTCATCTCCCCTGAAACTCCCTATTTTTTTCTGAAAACTCCCCATTTTCTGTCATCTGAAGCTCACTAAGCCAAACCTCTGCCTTGCATGCTGAGCACATTACCACTCTGTCACTGTCTCTCTCTCTCTCTGACCACCATCCAACCACCAACTTTTCTTGTTCATCCTTTTCTGTTCTTTTATAATGTCCTTGGAGCCACCACTTTTCATTATATCTTATTTTAATTTTGTCAGCATTTATTTGTAAGCACCTAGCTAGATCTTTACTGCAAGTTTAGCTCAGTGTGACTGTGTAAGTTGTAACAGCAGTCAAGCAATCTCCATACTTGAATTCTGTATACATTTGAAACAAATCCAAGTTGCACATAGTGATGTTCACATAATTGTCCTTGTTTGTTTTACCCTATGTTTTTACAAAAGTCTCAGTCATTCAGTATAACTCACACATGGACATTTTCTATGTTTTTTTTTTTTAATATTCAAAGGAAAAGTACAACCTCACTTAAAAGAACTGAAGAGAAAATATTTCAGTTTTTTCCTCCTCTTCCTCCTTGCAACCAACTCCTCTCCTTATTTACTGGGTCCACCCTAACTGCCCCCACCTCCCTGGGCTCAGTCCAGCACAAGTATGATGCTGGTGAGGAGACTGAGGACACCGATTCAGCATTGTACTGTTGCTGGGGAGTATTGCCCTTGCCACCTGACCACAGCCTTACAACATCCACACATGCTGTATGCCACTTGCAGCATGTAGCTTGCCAGACTCTTAATGATGGTATTGCAGTGAGTGTATGCAGCCTCACTTTACCCAGTATGGGTGAGCTAGCATCAGCCACTCACTTCCATACAAGCACGTCCAATCTCTCCAGCTCCCATGCCACTAGTCAAACAAACCTTATTTCACTTTGAAACAAGAAACAAACATTTTGTGTGAGTTCACTGCATAAGACAGAGGCAGGCTCAGACTGGGCCATGAGAACTACTATTAAACTGTGGACATGTATCAGAGAATGAGGAAGATAAATTATAGTGAGTTGTTATGCCTGACTGTTGTAATCAAAACACCCTCACAGTTCTAGCATTAAGGTGACTGGCTCATTTGGTGATATTTTTCGTCTAAAACTCTCTTCTGAAACTGCAGTCATTTGTGATCCATTAAGGTTCAAACCAGAAGTTAGTAAGTTGTAGCAGCACAACAGTAAAATATAGGATCGATAATACTTTTTTCTTCTATAATGTGGAGATTTATTGTCTAAGCAGTAGAGGGGTACCCTTTTTGTGGAAAATAACCATATCATCTGTATACTAATCTGGTCTGAGAGGATGAAATGAAGTTCAGTGTTTAGAAAATACCATAATTGTTTAGTCTGCAGTTAGATGTGGCCATAATTCACAACATATTAATTTTATAGATTGTTAACTAAGGAACAGACTGTGTTGTGATTGCAAAAGAAGTGGGTGTCAGCCACCTAAATTGTATTCTCTTGTTAGTAATGTGTAACACTTTACTTTGTGACCTGCAGCTCATTCATTACTGGGTTCTCCAGAGCTCTTTTGGGAGGTCTGTTTATATTCTATCACTGGTGAATTCCCACTGTATACCTGTTCATTGCTTTTTAGCAAAATGTTACTTACAACTCTTAGAGCCCTCCTTGCATTAAATGACTAAAGAATGCTTTTCTGAATACTAGAAAGTTATGTGAGGTATGTAATGAATAGCAACATACCTGAAAATGAAAAAAATAAAAAAAAGACGGTACAAATATGAAAATCTTGAACTCCCATGAAATACCTGGGTGAATATAATTGTAGTGTAAAGATTCATTTTAATTACTGTACTAAAATCTTCACTCAGAAATTCATATATGTACTTGCCCCCCTTCTGACTAGCATCTTTCATTAGCAGTAAAGGCCACCTTACAATAACACAAAAGACCCCCTTGCATCATGTCATGTGTGAAGGCCTTGTATTCCACTGTGCCAGACCTCTCATACCTCATTGCAAAATAAATGGCTCATCTGCATCTTGTTGCAGAAAGCACTTTACTGCAATCAAAGAGGTAGCCCACAATCAAAATTTCACCATGTTAGTCATGCCCAGCACCTTTGGTTCGAGCTAGCCATTGCTCCTTAAATTTGATACAAGACAAGCGACCCAAGTTTATTTTGCAATTTAAAATCAACACCAAACCTCTCACGCAAAGCTTTGCATGGCCAACCAAACTATGAGACAACACAACGGCCAGCAAAATATGTTCCAAAAAGCTTTATTAAGCTATAAAAGACACTTAGGGATATATAATATACCCAAGGCTCCAAACCAGTTTCGGTATAACCTTCTTCAGTGGAGCACGCAAAAATTAGAAAAAGTGGAGAGCCAACAACAAAACACCTGATACTATTTATAGTATCTGCCAGTCATGTAATATCCAATCATAAGACAGTAATATGGTCTAATAAGACCTTAAATGCCAAATTGGCATATGTATACATAATAATGTATAAAATCAAAATAAACCTAAATAAAGTTTGTGTAGTTAAATTTCTATTATACTTAGAATATATAAAACAAAAACAAAAAACAAAAATTACATCCACATTAATATGATAATGCATAATAGTCAAGGGAGCCCGCAGGATTTTTTGCAGGGGGGTGCAAACCCAGAGCCCCACCCACATAGCTCACCCCGCCCCCTGCCAACACAGCCCCGCCCAAGTTCACCCACCCCAACAAAGCCATTCCAGTGTCCCATTACTTGGCTATTTCTCCCCATTTACTGTAGACACTGTTCAAATCTGTGTGCATACTGTTTTAAGCTTTAGTTCTACAATGATTACAGGCAGTTGGATTTAATTTACAACTTTTATTTCAGACATTATAGCCCAAACACTGAGACATTTACTAAACCTAAACAAAGCAATAGTCTTACAATGAAAACAGACTTGGCATTAAAGCTTCTCTACTTTTGAAACTCACATTCAATGAAACAGCATTGAAACCCACATTCAAAGAAAATGCATCTGGCCAGTGGCAGGTTATTTACCTTTGAACTGTTTTCAAGGAATAGGCTCCTTGCAAACCGTTAGGGCCATGCAAAGTTATTTGATTTACCTGATTGTATTAATTATAATATATAATTGAATTATATCCCTATTATACAGCAACACTTTGAGTGTTGCTGTAAAAGTAATCTGAATAATTCCACATTAAAGATATCTGAAACTAATGAAGATGTTGTTGCTAGAAAACTGTATATTTCAGTGTTTCATCTACAAATTCAGTGCCTGCTGCCAAAGAATAAATTGCCTATGTTAAATTAAAAAAATGGTAAGCTGGTATATTGCAATAGAAAATGGATGACAAGCTGAAACAGGTTCATAGTTATTAGGCATCTCATCCAAAGGAAGACATCCTGACGACTGCAGCATACAAATTTATATGCTGTAGGAATAGAACCTCAAGCCTTTACATTAAGATGCAAGTATTCTACTTGTGGTGCTACTAACATAGCTTTAAAACTTTATACCACAACAGAGATACCATTTGCTAAACAAAACAGTTGCACATTGTAAATAGACTTGGCATGAGCAGCAGTGAACTTCACTTCCCTTAAAACTCACAGTTCCTTGAAAATTCACTTGAAAATAAATTCCACCTGCTAACTCTAACTTGGGCATTTCACTTTCTCTCTCTTACAAACATACCACACCCCTCAAGGCCTCACCCTTAGTACAAGAAATCTTGACAAAGCCTAAAATAAATAGGGACAGATTATAAATATGGCTCTCAGAAACTTAGAAAATTGCAAGAGTAACAGGATTTGTGTTAGTATGCATTATTCTAAATGACATGACATCTAAAACTGAAATGTCTCATTATTTAGCAACTTCAATCCTTTTTAAGAGGAATATGGGGCAAAAATCTGGACAGCTGAGGGGTATGCTACCTCCCTCTTATACACACACCAAATCATTCTGGTCAGACTTGAATTAGTTCTGGGAAGGTTGCACTGAACGGCACCGTGCTTGATCTGAAGTGGGTGAAATCCTGGTAGCTAGTGATTGCAGCTCAGCAATGTGGAGCATTAAAGCATTTTTATCAGAGCATTGTTTCATCACTACCTATTGTGTTTGCACATAAGCTGTAGTTATTTCAAACATTTGCCTTTTTTTGATTACTACAGAGTACATTTACCCACCAGAGCTATTGTGTTTTGACTTCAGTGTGGAGCTAGTTGTTGCAGGGCTTGGCTTTTAAGGTAGCAATGCTTATTTACCATATACCATTAAAGCCACCCAACTACAAGTGTACTAACACACAGACACTGCTATAAGACACTGGTCTCCAATAAAATGTAATGAGCTTCTGAAAATACTGTAATCCTGTCCTTTTATTACAAATACTGTCATATGCATTTCAATACCCAAGGCTTATACATTATCTAGCCATGTAAATATTCTCTGCATGGCAACAATGAAAAGGCTTTCAATGCTGGTAATTCTTTAACAATATGCTTACTAAAGCTTACTTGCATCTTACAATGTCCAACAAGCTTACTAAAGCTTACTTCCATCTTACAATCTCCGACAAGCTTACCTGATGTTCATTAAACCATGGCTACTTAAACAGAGCAACAGGGCACTGTGACAGCATGCAGTTCCTGAATAATAAGAAGCATAAATCAACAGTATAAAATCTGATAGAAAACCAGAACATTTTGCAAAATCAAGGACAGATGAAAAGCCAGATCTACCTTGGATGGGGAATACCCTGCACACTTACACTGCATAACTGCTCCTTGCCTTCCTTGGACACATTCCGAGCCACTACAATGGGGCTGGGGTGCAATAAGTATGTCATAATTTGAAATGTCTCTGGCTGACAGTGATGGCTCTGACACTCCTACCTCTCAACTTCAGAGCAAGAAATCTGGACAAAGCCATACATAGAATTAGAAGTGGGACACAGGCCCAAAAATAAGGCCAATTTTTAAATATTGCTCTTATTAACTTAAATAGAACAGGTAGATCTTGCATTAGTACAAATTTTCTGAAGGGTATAAAATCTGAAACTCAAATGTCTGCCATTATTTTCTAACTTCAATCTTTAATGACTTGCCACTAATTTGCCAGAAAGCCACAATTTTATGAAAAACAGACCAAAATGTGATGCAAAAATACCTGTCAAAAAAGGGACACCTTTTAATATTAACAGTTAACTTGAAGCAGCTAACAAAATAAGAGCATCCACATGCATTTCTGAAATAAAGGTAATCTATAACTGATCATTACAGTTATAATTGTAAACCCTCCATTTTCTTCCAAAATTGCAATTTTGAGGAGGGATGAGAGCAACATTTTGAGCCAGAATTGGGGACAATTGAGATGTTTGGATATTCCTAATCTACAAAGCGATTTGCACGTACCTCTCAACCTCTTAATGCAGGAAATCTGAACAAAGCTAAATATTGGGAACATACAAACACTACTAAAAATTGCTCTTGTATAAACTTAAAGACAGTCTTGCATTAGCATGCATTTTTCTGAAGGTTATAACATCTGAAACTCAATGTCTGTCATTTAATGGCTTCATTCCTAAATGATTTGCTAGAAAACCACAAATTTTATGAGGAACAAACCAAAAATAAGCAGCAAATATCTATTCATTCTGCAAAGATATGGACAACTGAGAGGTATAGTTCAACCTGGGCTGTCTGAGTTTGCTATCTCCCCTCACAAAATCATGGTCAAATGGAGCCCCCCCTGCAGCCATTCCAATGTTCAATTCCTTGGTTATTTTGCCCCATTTACCATGAACACTAATGTGCATACTGCTTTACTATGATTTAGGATTTCACTTGAAAGTTTTACTTTGCATTTTACAGCACAAACCCTAATACATATCTGTTAAAGCAATGCAGTCTCACAATGAAAATAGAATAACATTAAAACTTCTCTGCCCTTGAAACTCATGCATTGAAACAGCACTGAAACCCACTTTCAGAGAAAATACATTTTATCAATGGCAAATATTAACTCTGGGCTGTCTTCAAAATCATAGGCCCCTCGAACATAACATACACATGCTGTTTGATACACCTTCCTGACTGTATTACATTATATTCCTTGTACAATACAGCATTTTAAAATTTATTGTTTTGAAAATTTTCCAGTAAACAATGAAACAAAAAGCATCCACCAATGACAAACTGCCCAATTCAGAACATTTCCATCATAAAAAGTCTACTCAAGTCCACCAATATCAGTAAAAAATACACAATCTCTGTAGTAAAATCCACATTGAAGAAATTTGTAACTAATAAAGAGGTTGCTGCTAGCAAACACTTTATATGTCATTGTTTAATCTACAAATAAACTGCCTGTTACCCTTGAAGAATAAATTGCCTTTGTTGCATGCAATAAAAAAATGAAAAGCTAGTAATACCGCAATAGAGAATGGATAGCAAACTGTTAACAGGTTCATAGTTACTAGGCATCTTTGCCAAAAGGACTGCAGCATCCACCCCTTTACACAACAATACAGCATCAGCAATGCATTTACCTACTGTGAGAGTAGAACCCACAGCCTTCAGCATCTAAAGCAAGTACACTATCTGTTGTGCTATTAACAATGCAAGCAGACTCAACATAAGCAGCACTAAACTTTTGCTCCCCTGCAGCTCTCAGCTCCTTGTAAAATCTACTCGACACTCAGCTGTTATCTCTGAACTTTGCAGCACAAAATATCTGGAAAAAGCTGAAATTTATTGGACACATTTTAAACATTGCTTGTATAATGTTTGAAAGTGCTAGAATAAAATGCTGCGCTACCACCATACATTTCACTGCCACATCTTGAACCCAGGGGACCCCGTGCAAAACAGTCAAAGCAACATACCACTGTGCCAAATCAGCTGTTTTGTGAAAGAGTTAGACTGAAACTTTACCATTTAGTGAATTCAGTTCTCACCATAGCACAGCTGTCAACCTCTTACAAAAGACCTGAAAGCCAATAATGGGTGACTACAACCACCAAACATTCAGTGAATTCAGTTCTCATCATAGCTCTCAACCTCTTAGCAAAATAACACCGACAAAGCCAGTATGTAGAGAATATAGCCCCCAAAAAACATCCAGTGAAATCAGTTCTTACCATAGCTCTCTCAACATTAGCAAACAACCTGATGAAGCAATAAATATACCTGAACAAAGCCAATACTGGGTGAATACAGCCCCCAAACATACTCAGTGAATTCAGTTCTTACCTTAACTCTCAACCCTAGCACAAAACCTGGATGAAGCCAATAATGGGGGGGAATACAATCCCAAACACTACCTGAACAAAGCCAATACTGGGTGAATACAGCCCCCAAACATACTCAGTGAATTCAGTTCTTACCATAACTCTCAACCCTAGCACAAAACCTGGATGAAGCCAATAATGGGAGGAATACAGTCCCAAACACAGGGATACATTTCAAATATCCATCTTGTACACTTAGAAAATTGCTAGAATAAAAGCTTTTGTCTTTTGTTACCATGCACTTTCTGAAGAATATGAAGTCTGATATTGAAATGTGTCCATTTTTTTAACATTTAACCAGGAAAGTCTGACTTTGAAAAAAAAAAAGCTATTTTTTTAGCAGAGGCCCAGGAAGAAACACTCCAGACAGCCAAGAATAAAACCAGAGAACATGTAGCTGTCAGGCAACAAGGACACAAATGCAGAAACCACAGATTTTATGAGGAACAGAAAAAGTATGAGTGAAAATCCTGCAACATTTTTACAAATGGTTGTGGGTAGGGAATTCAGGCTTGCCCACTTGGGGCCCAAGGTACAGGTTCAAAGCCTTTTCTCTTTCCACCACCATGGTGCAGTTTTAGAACAACCTATGAGTACTGTAACTAGGGCACTTGAAATTAGACTGCATGATGCATTCAGGGAAGAACAAAATCATAGCTATGTCCAGTGCTTTTACCTAGAGCCCTTACAGGCCAGTAAAACTAGTTTTAATATATGTGCCACTTAAAGATGAGGAAAAGGGCACCACCATGAAGGCAGATAGCAAACCATTCCCACCAGACTCCTCCTTGGCATCCATGATCAATAAATCAAATGACAGCTTTCACTAAGGTACAGGATGTGGGCCTGCCTGCTGCATCTGACTGAATCTGCACCACAGCTGTGTAAATGACTGAGCTACATGCACAATAAAAGGAAGTTTTCTTACTATAAGTGGGAAAAAAAAAAATGACATACACTTCAATGCAGTGAAAGAAAACCAATGACAGGTATCATTTAAACACTGCAGGAACAGGATTCGAGCAAATGACTGCAGAGCTCTGTAATGCATATTTTATTGCATATGCACCACTACACCCCCCAGACTACTGCAGCAGAGCTTGTAAAGACAGTATTTCAGTACTGAGCAATAGCATTAGAAGCAAGGGACTAAGTTTGGGGACATTATTTGCTTCTGTGTTGTACAGGAAAATTATAGCCTCACTATTATAAGTACAATGGTACCATCTGTGTTTGATTCTAGAACACAGACCCTCATCATCGCAGCAGCCTGTACACTGTCCAGAGGATTCTTGGCAGAAGTTTAATAGCTTGTTCAGAAAGCTAAGAATACAGCAAGTTACAGAATTAGGAACCAGCCTAGTCGTCTGAGACAACTTATGCAAATGACTCACCAGATGAAAGCCTCTATCAAAAATGAATGACTGCTTATGACACTATGGCAACTGTATTGATTTTATGTTTCAATGCAATGAATTCTGAAACCAATGCAGTTACCTTTTTTGAAAGTTCTCTTTAACATATGCAGCTAAATAAATAGCTCTGCTAAATTAAGGAACATGTGTAAACTGTAAATGTATTGAAAAATATTTAGTCAGCTAATGAAAGGAAAACATCCATGTGTAAATACTCAGGCACATGGAGTTCTAACAACAGAAAAGGCCAGACAGATCGGTAATCAGAGGCTGGAATATCCTAAGATGCAAGCAGAGAATGACTTTCGCTGTGCCAGAACTAATGCTGTGCAGGCTTGAACACACACACACACATCTACCTGAAAGTGTTCCATCTTCCGTCCGTCTACCTCGTTTCAGGTCCAGGTCCCATTCCGATCCCGCTTCCTATTCCCCCATCTTCTTTCCAATCAGCACTCTGAGTTCAAACTTCTAAGTGAGAGCGATGATGTTGGACTGTTAGCACAGATTTCTTAAAGAGGATTTTTGAAATTATCTAGTCAGTAGTCAGGATAATAGTACTGTAACCATAGGTAGTAGAAATATGTGCTATACATTAAAGGTCATCAGTGTAACAAATATTTGGCCATCAGGATAATATTCTAATAAAACATACATAATGTGATTAAAGATGGTCATTAATACCTGGGGGAAATAAGGAACCTAAGTGTATGATCCAATACTTCTCTTTATGCGTAAGTATATTTTCCCACCCCTGTTGGTGGCTTCTGTCACCTGCAATACGATCTATAATGGTGAACATAAACTTGGCAGTAGGCTTTGCGTGAGAGGTTTGGTGTTGATTTCACGTTGATTGTACCTCTCTGGGAGCCATTGTTCCAGTCGGTGGGAGAAGACTCTTCACTCTGTGGATTTTTCATATGTTACGAGAGATGCCAACAAGTAGTTTGTATTTTGGACTTAACATTCTATATAGTGGAATTTGAAATACATCCATTCATTTGTGGCTGGATCTATGTGATGGTTTGTGTGCATTTTTTCGTTTGAAAGTTTGTGTGGCGTACTTTCAGATTACATCCACCATTTTGGGGCCAAGCGAACGAGGGGCTTAAGGTGTTATCCAACGTTTGGAAGTCAGCGGCTTTGGTCCGTCACAAATGGATATATTAACATTTCAGGTACTGTAAGACTATTGAATGGGTGTATATTCAGTCTTTTTTATGTGCTGAATAGTGGAATTATGTGCTAAAGCTCCCGTGTTTCTAAAGTCTACATTGGCAATAGTTGGGACTTGATTTCTACATTCGGGGCCTCAGTTTTAATTTGGTCGTGGTGTGCAACTGTGCCTAAGTGATTGCATTACTATACTACGAAGTAAGAACCGTACGAACAGGACGTCTTATGTGCAGCATAACAGTTGAAAGCTAACAAGCTGGTGATTTTGATGATACCATTTTGGGCGAGGTGAACGGAACGAAACGTGACGAGCAAAGTGTATTTTTACATTTTGGAAGTAAGCGGGTTTCGTTTTTGGTTGGTGCCCAACTGTTATATTTAACATTTGAGGTACTGTGAGTTTGTTAACTGTGTCAATAATTAAACTATGCGTTAGGGTTCCTAAGCCAATACCAATATTGGTTAATTTGGTCTTACACTGGGACTGGGAATTTATTATTTGGTCGATGGTCGCAACTTGGTCTCAGAATTAACGGAATTTATGTTTTTCCATCTACTGGTTTTCCACAAGATTGTGTTACGATCATTTGGACTGTAATGACATTGGACCCATCTTTTTGGATTTACGGAACATCAGAGGGGAGGTTGTGTGTCAGGCTTTTGGTATATACTATCGACAACCATATGGAACTTTTTTCTTGTGTTTTATTAAACGGAATACATACGGATGGCAGTGACTCAACGTAATTAGACATTTATATGTTGAATTCCCTTTTGGGGTGTTTTGTTATGCCTAATTTTGAATATTCTGTATTTCTATTTCTATGTCCTATTTTGCTCTATATTGGCATAGATTATAATAACTGATTTACTAATGTCTATATGGGGTCAAGTCAAATGTGTTTTACTATTATACCCTACTGGTTGATTTTCTGATATAACACACATTAGGGTTTTTTGTAAAACTGTTCAACCAATTATTGGCTGATGTGCTAATTTAGGTATGTTACTTTTGTAGTATCTATTATACATTAGTCCATGTTATCCTGTCATGTTGTATAATTAATGTTTTCTTATACACCGATGGTTTGTGATGTGTATATATTTTTATGACATATGACAGAACTCTTTAGATTGGTCCTAAAGGTTTTTTGACTACTTATACCCTGCATACCAATTTATGTTTCACTATTTATTACTCTGGACCTGGCAGGCCCAACTTGGGTACATAAATTAGGTGGTGGATGTTATTTTATATAACATTATTTGTTATAACACCATTTGTTTATGGCCATCTAAACTTAACTAAGGCAGGTTTGATTACCAACATGGTCAACAATTTTTAGATATTTTTCTATGACAACATTCACCAAGACCAATAATTAAGATTTAATACACAGCTCCCTGGGTGTAGGTATTTTGGGCTATATAGGGTATTTTCCTTTTGATAGCAGATTGGGTACCATTATCACTATAGCAGTTGGTACTAGTGGCTATTAGTCTTGCTAATAGATTCAGGTCATCAATACCTTATATATTACTATTCATTTTTTCAAAAGATTGCTACATCAGCATTTTATTATGGATACATTTGATAGATGGTTTCTTTCCTATAGTCATGACCAATACTTTTTGAGTAGAATACATGTCAGTTATGCAAGAATGAATAATGGTTTTTGATGTGTCCATCTCATGTTTGGCATACATTTTAGTATATATCTACTCCCTTGAGATACTGGTATTTTGGATATTAGATTTGATTAGATAGAGACCCTATTTTTATTGTAGGGTCACTTAACATTTATCTGGGTCCTTTTCTTGATACTGGCATCGTGCTACCCTTAATTCTATTGTACTGGGTTGGTTTATTGGGTAAATATGAATCTGGACAATATTTTACAGGGTATGTGTGCTGATAGGGAGGATATCCAGGTGTTTGGACTGGAGTCTATCCCAAGCAACATGAACAATGATCAACAGGCTGCCTCTGCTGAAAATGGATGCCAATTGGCCTTCTTTCATTTAGAGAAAGCCCTAAAAGGGTTGCGAGCCAATATTTGGCATCTCAGGCTTTTTAAGGCCTATTCTTTCAAAAAACTAGTCCCAAGGGGGCTCAGAATTAGGTTAAAACCCATGGTCAGCAGATCTGAACAGAGGTTGGCCAATGAATGGTATGAGGCAGTTCAAGAAGGATCTATGAGATTTGTACAAATATTGTCAGACTATTATGAAAGGACAATAGATTTGAATATTGCTGAGGTTAAGGACCTCAGTCTCATCTGTAAACAATTTGAGTCCAATAGTAATTATAGCACATTGGTGGCCAACTTATCCAGGGAACTGACCCAGTATGATAAATTGACCAAAGAAAGGAAAATCAAAAAATTCAATCGGGACGTCAATGACTATGGCAGGGGACGACCTTTTGAATTACAAAAGTCGGCCAGATTTAAGGATATGACCATGGGTAGGGGCGGTGCCAGATCAAGGAAACGACCCAGACCTATTCTTAAAAATAAGGAACACACATATACCAGTACCTCGGGTGATGAGTCTTCTCCCACTGACAGTGAGGGTTTTACATCTGATTACTCACCATTTAAAAAAAGAAGTAACATACCTACCCCTTTTGGGGCACGAAGAAACGACGCGGGGGGAGGAAACACCATAATAGGTCCAGATTTGGACTCAATGGATGGAATAGTCCAAGCACTTCTAAAATAAATGACACTCAATATAAAAATGTCCTTAACCTTTCCAAATGGGTGCTCACTCTGGAACAAGAAACAATCTTAAATAAAGGTTTAGGATTTGTACCTGGCTTCTTTTGTGATCAATATCAAATAGTTAATGATGTTTTGGAATTTTGTCGCTGTCTGAATTTAAAGATATTTTTTTCTGAAAATGGCAATAATAATGCTCAAAGATCTACTGAGTTTAGATTTCTTAAATCTACATTCCAACCTCCTGCTAATATCCATGTCACAGCCTTTCAACAGGCTGTACTTAGGGACTTACACTTTCCTCCATATGGTTTCAACATACTCAAAGATAATATTCATGAAACTGAAAGGAAGGCGCTCAATGAATTGAAAAATAACAATAATATAGCGATTTTAAAGGCGGACAAGGGTGGAGCTGTAGTAGTCCTTGACATGGACTATTATATACAAGAAGGATTACGACAATTATCTGATACGAAATGCTATATGAAGATGGATATTGATCCAACTTCTACCTTTAAAAAACAGATTGATAACTTTCTGTGTAGTGCAGTAGAGAATGGCATTTTATCTACTACCATTGTCAAGCATTTAACAGTCAAGGATCCCAATAAACAGATACTATATTTACTTCCTAAAATACATAAATCACTGATCTCTCCACCTGGGAGACCTATAGTGTCAGGTCATGGTTCACTCACTGAACCATTATCAGCCTTTTTGACGGAATATTTGAAACCTCTCCTAGTTAATGTCAGAGCTAGAATCAAGGATACCACACAATTTTTACAAATTATAGCAGAGACCCAAATTGAATCTGACTGGTTACTTTGTACACTAGATGTAAAATCATTATACACCAGTATTCCACACTGTGCTGGTCTTCAAGCACTTCAGTTTTGGCTTGAAAAAACTAATCTATATCCACCGGGTTTTAATACCCTTTTGATTTGTATGTGTGAGCATGTTCTCAATAAAAATATTTTTTACTTCCAAGGTGAATGCTATTGGCAACTACAAGGCACTGCAATAGGGGCATCTTTTGCTCCAATATATGCAGATCTTTTTATGGCCTACTTGGAAGAATATTTAATATATGATACATCTCACAACATTTATATAGTGGAAATGGATATTTGGCTAAGATATCTTGATGATTGTTGGATGCTGTGGCGGGCAGATATTGAATATCTTAAAGAATTTGTTGACTATCTTAACAGCAATATTTGGGGCATTGAATTTACAGTTAATAGCAACATGACTACTATTGAATTTTTGGATGTCAATGTTTACAGAAAGCCTGACAATACATTAGGCACGAAAATATACAGGAAATATCCTGAATATAACACGTTGCTACATGCCTCAAGTATGCACCCCCGCCACACTGTCCGGAACATCCCTAAATCTCAGTTTCATCGTGTCAAACGAATTAATTCCAGTGTGGAGGATTATGAGGTGGCCAGATCAGACCTTATGAATAGATTCCTTGATAGGGGGTATGCTGAGTTTGACATTAGATCTGCTAAACATTGCTCTGACAATTTGACTAGGAATCAGCTTCTTGAATACAAGGACCATAAGAACAAGAAAAGTGATGGGGTCTTGAGATTTGTCACCACATATGGTAGAAATAATCAGATTATCAGAGGAATCATGGAGAGGAATTGGAATATTTTGTTGGCTAATGATACTCTCAGACAACATCTGGGTACACGTTGCCAATTTTCTTACAGAAGGGGCAAAACTTTAAGTTCCATTTTTTCACACTATAAACATCATGGTAGTGGAGGGGCCAGATACAGACAACTAACCATGACTGGTACAGAATTAGTGGGCACTGTCCCTTGTGGGCATTGCATGTCATGTAGCCAGGTAAATAAAACTAAATCGTTTAGTAGTGCTAATACCAGCAAGGTATACGATTTAAAGTTTTTTGGAAATTGTTCCACGAGCTGTTCCATCTTGCAACCTGTCAATGCTCTTCATTTTATGTAGGAAAAACTTCTCGGTCATTGAGGATTAGGATAGGGGAACATAGAAGTAATATTAGAAATAAAAAAATTACAAATGCCCTTTACCAACATACAGTTAAACACCCTACTGCCAAGTTTATGTTCACCATTATAGATCCTATTGCGGGTGACAGAAGCCACCAACAGGGGTGGGAAAATATACTTACGCATAAAGAGAAGTATTGGATCATACACTTAGGTGCCTTATTTCCCCCAGGTATTAATGACCATCTTTAATCACATTATGTATGTTTTATTAGAATATTATCCTGATGGCCAAATATTTGTGTTACACTGATGACCTTTAATGTATAGCACATATTTCTACTACCAATGGTTACAGTACTATTATGCATTATCATATTAATGTGGATGTAATTTTTGTTTTTTGTTTTTTGTTTTTGTTTTATATATTCTAAGTATAATAGAAATTTAACTACACAAACTTTATTTAGGTTTATTTTGATTTTATACATTATTATGTATACATATGCCAATTTGGCATTTAAGGTCTTATTAGACCATATTACTGTCTTATGATTGGATATTACATGACTGGCAGATACTATAAATAGTATCAGGTGTTTTGTTGTTGGCTCTCCACTTTTTCTAATTTTTGCGTGCTCCACTGAAGAAGGTTATACCGAAACCGGTTTGGAGCCTGGGGTATATTTATATATCCCTAAGTGTCTTTTATAGCTTAATAAAGCTTTTTGGAACATATTTTGCTGCCCGTTGTGTTGTCTATTATTTTGCAATTTAGGCACTGAAGCCCAGGAAGGGGTCAAGTGAGTTGCCAAGGGTGGATTGCCAATTTTTTCAATTTTTTTTTTTTTTTGAAGGGGGGGTAGTTTAAGTCTAGCTTGAGGAAATGAAGCCGGGTCAAACTGCATGTATTTCAGCTAAGCATCATGACTTTGGCAAGCTGTAAACTGTTAGTAGCTTGGATTTACCAGGAAGTACATTGCAGCAGCTAGTCTATCACTGGCTCTTGCCTTTGTCTGCTGGTGTATTTCACTGCCAGCAGCAGGAAGGAACAAAAGGGCCAGCTTTGCTCATGTATACAGGCATTTAAATGTCTTCAGTAACATTTTGATCTTGATACCGCTGATCCCGTTGAGGTAGTGTCTTCTCAGTTATCTCTACTGAAATTAGTGCTGCACAATATCTGTGCGATGTGAAAAGCCCCTTATCTGCCACAGTGCAGCAAACTGCCCCTGTTTGCATTATTTCCTAGGTAGGCTGCACTTGAAGCTGCTGTACTTTGCATGCCATTCATTTTCCGTGCTGTTTATCAGTGTCATTTTAATATGGTTACTACATCCTTGTAGCATTTGTGTGTGTCTGTTTCTCTGTCAGTAGATATATATATATATATATATATATATATATAGATGCGCACACACACACACACACACACATATATATATATATACACACACACACACACACGCGCGAGTATATGTATATATATGTATATATATATATATATATATATATATATATATAGAGAGAGAGAGAGAGATTTTATTTTTATATATATGTGTGTGTGTCTGTGTGTAGTAGAACTATGGTTTTGCTGTCTTGTTTTTAAACTGATACTACTAGCAGGCGCTAACAGGAGTAATAATCATGAAAATATTAAGTATACCTGCTATCCATCTGTGGACTTGCCTTAAAAAAAAACAAAAAAAAAAAAAACATGAAAAGCAAACTCATCACATTAATAATTTTGTTTTCCAGGTAGCCAGTCAGCAAGGAATGCAAGGTTACTGGAAGTGTGTGAAGAAAGAAACACTGAAAGGGGCACAGGAAGCATGGAAACAGGCTGGAAAAAGTCCTTTTTAAACCTTTCTCCAGCAAACTAAATATTTTCCTAAAAAAGAAATCTTTGTACTTGTTTGTTTTGTTTGATAAGCACTAATGACTGTTGAGATAGTATTAATTATGTTTTTACTCTTTATTAGCACATGTGGGTGTGCCAAAATACTGGAAATGGAGTTTAATTTTTAACCTTTTAAATATATATCAAGATATTTTGAATTCTTACAAAACAAAATCATTAGTCTGTTTTTGGGTGCTGAAAGATTACTTGTCCTATTCCCTATTTATGGTACCTAATTCCTAAGCTTTTGTGCAATATGGCATGTTTACATTTTTTTTACTTGTGTATAGCATGAAAATGAAAATATTCATTTTTTAAATAATGCATTCAGCGATAACGGGTTTTCACATAGTATGTTTATTAGGTAATTAACGTGTATTTTTATTGCTGTGTTGTTATACTTGGGGATTTAACCTAAAAGTACATTATAAAGTATAATACACTGTTTTCATTTTAGGACAGTTTTTCATGTACTGCATTCAGTACTGTTGGCACTGATTGCAGTCGCCTCTTTTCAGGTAAATTATGTGTACTCATAACAGAATATCTGTTTTCTGAGCACAGCAATAAAACATTAACCTGTGATGACTACTGATAGCATATTCTGATACTTTTAAACCATTCTTTGTGTAAACTGGAAACAGTATTGGGAAAAAGCTGAGAAATAATAATATGTATTAATAAAAATGTTAATTTCTTGAACATATATATAAAGTAATTCAGTATGAAGATGCTTAATTTCTGTTTCATCATTAAAACAGTTTGAGATTCTCATTTGTGTTGTACAGTTTTGACATTTTGTATTAACATTTACAGTTAACACTCATGATATTATCCTCATACATTTATACTAAGGACTACATGGGCAGGTTCATGGTTTTTGAAGCGATTCATTCAGGATCACACGGTATACAGGTGATAACAGCAGAATTTAAACCCAGGTCTAAAGATAGTCACTTGTTCACACACTATTAATATACCCTCTGAACTATGCAATGCATATTTGTATATGTGCAGTAGTCAGAGACGCTGTCTTGTTCAGGGAGGGTGACTTTAATAGTAAATCATAATGTTTGAGTTTAAAGATCTTCTGATTTCTTTGTTTCAGCTAGATTTTCTAAGCTGCCTCTTTCCCTGAGAAGGCTAACATTGGTCTTGCCTGTGAGGACATCTGCACAGATGACGAAAGTTTTCTGTGTGAAGCCACTGTCTGTATATGTTATCTTCAGCAGTTCTTCATATTGTGTGATTATCATTTGTCCTTTACTATCATACTTGAGATTTTCAACTCTGTTGTCCATGTGCACTTAACTGTATTGATGTTTCAGGCTTTATTGTATGCAGTGGAGACACTCCACTTCCAGCTGCCAGGAGCGCAGACTGGACTTCACTGGTTAGGAAGGTCTTTTTAATAATTAGAAATGTAATCCTTTCCATTTTCCCTTCTACAGCACAGCCTGTGGAGATTCTTCTTCTAACCGCTTTGCGTTTGACAGTGAGTCACAGTTGCTGCACAGATTCAGAGAGACATATCAAGCGTAGACCTGAAGGGTTGTCAAAGAAAAGTTTGCGACAACATCCTTTGGTATTATAGGTTCATAGGTTTATACTAGGCTATCTGCCCTAAGGCATTTATAAGCCTAGCCCAAATTTTTGTGGCTTACGCCACCCCTTATATGAAAAAATACTGTGCCCATTAGTTTGTTGTGCCTCTGTCCAGCAGTGACACAGAGATGATTCCCGGGGTAAACCTACAATCTCCCATCCACAGGTCAAGATTTCTCTTGAACAGAGCCAGCGAGGTGCTCTGCCTCACATGGACCGGGATTTTATTCCACAGCATAGGGAGTCTCTGAGTGATAAATCTATCCCTCCAGCATGTCCTATTTATGTCCGTGCTAAGGTTTAAGTCGCTTGCTCTAGTGGTTTTGGTGGATTTGGATTTTTTGAGGTGGAGCATGTCCATTAATTCCGGGTTGGACATGGCCTTGTATGTCAGGCACATGTCACCTCTGAGCAGACGTTATGCGACTGAATAGAGCTGGAGTTTCTTCAATCTGGCAGCATATGACAGATTTTGGAGTCCCTTTATCCTTTTGGTGAGGAACTTTTGGGGTCTCTCCAATTGCTGCAGATGTCGGGTGAGATACATCCCGAATGGGGCATTGTACTCGATCATTGGTCTGATAAGTGAAGAGTACAGGGGCACAATGACCTCACTAGATCTGGATGTGAATCCCTTCATGATCAGGTGGGCAATGTAGAAGGTCTTTCTAACCACTTTAGCAACGTGAGTGTCAAAAGAAAGGCCACTGTCAACCTGGGTCCCCAGGTCCCTGATAACCTCTTCTGTGCTTAGTGGATTGCCACCTATATGGTAGCTTGGATTGCCACCTATATGGTAGCTTGGGGTTACCTTGTTTTTCCCGAAGGGTATGACTATACATTTTTTGGCATTTAACTTCAGGCCATGGCTCTGGCACCAGCTATCTGTTTCCATGAGTCCCTTCTGAAGGATATCCGTGTCCGATGCACTTTCCACTATGGCGCCCAGTTTGCAGTCGTCTGCAAACTTTGTCAGCCAAAGTCCTCCCATGTTGGCCTGTACTTCTGAGAAGTAGATGTCGAACAATAGGGGGCCAAGGACCGAGCCCTGTGGGACACCACTTGTGACCGGCTTGGAGTCTGACATAGCGCCAGCAACTCTAACCCTGTGGGTTCTGTCCTTAAGCCAGTTTGCAACCCATCTTGTGACATATGGGTTTACATTTAAGCTGGTAAGTTTTTCTACAATACCCGAGTGGGGTATTGTGTCAAAAGCCTTTGCAAGGTCAAGGTAGGCTGTATGGACTGCCATTCCCTCATCAATGGCCTTGGTGACTGTTTTGAAGAAGTCGACCAAGTTCAAAAGGCATGATCTTCCCTTGACGAAGCCAAACTGGGTCGGGTCCAATGTCTGCAAGTCCCCTATATCTTTGTTTATGAGCTCCATTATGATCCTCTCCATAGCCTTGCAGACTAGACTTGTTAAGCTTATGGGGTGGTAATTACCAGGGTCCGTAGAGGCACCGCCTTTGTGGAGTGGGACCACAGTTGCCGTACGCCACTCCTTGGGCACGTATCCTGTGGTAAGGCTCAGATTAAACAGCTGCCTTATGTGCGGGTTTAATTCCTCATTTAGCTCGTGTAGCACACAGCCGGGGACACCATCCGGTCCCATTGATGCTGTGTTTTTAGCTTTAGAGAGAGCAGCTTTCACCCGCGCATTTGAGATGTCTGGGAGGCTACACTCTGCTGGGATAGTTATCTCTCCTTTAGGGGGGGAGAGGGGTGAAGTTTGCACTGAACCTGTCTGCCAGTATGTTGGCAATGTCTGTGGGTTCAGTGATTTTTGTATCATTTTGGACTAATTCTGAGCATATCTGGGAGTTTCCACCCAGGTTCCTAACATAGCTGAAAAAGGCCTTATGATTGTCCTTTGAATCCATGGCAATTTTTCTCTCAAAATTGGCCTTAGTTGATTTTATGAGTGCTCGTATTTTTTACTAATAATGATCAGGGGTGACTTCCCTTTTATGGATTTTGTTCTATCATGTAAGAGCTTTCTCCTCTTATTGTAAAGTTTGTTAATGGCTGGGGTCCACCAGACTGGACATTTGCCCTTTGTGGAAAGAGTCTTGGTTTTATTTGGGATTGCCTGATCCATGCAGTCCTGGAGGTGTTCATAGAAGGCATTTGTAAGGGCTTCCGCAGCTTGGTTGTGGTTTCCACTGGCTCAGGGGCTTGAAGGATACCACACCAGTCTTGAGTAGTGTGAAGTTTGCTTTAGAGAAGTTCTTCACTGTGGTCTTTTTGTTTGGGGTGGGGGCGGGATGTGGATTTCCAGTGAGATTAGTTTATGATCAGATCTCACCAATGAGGGATATACTTCTGGTGTGGAGCATTTTGTCCCCATGTTTGTGATAATGAGATCTAGTATATTTTCTCCTCTCGTGGGAACAGTGACTAGCTGTTCCATGGCATTTGAATTTATGAACTCCAGGAACCGTTGGGCTAGAAAGTTAGGGCTTGAGTAATGTTCCCAGTCTATATTCGGGTAGTTGAAGTCACCCAATATGATGGTGTTTGGAGATACATTTATACCCTCCAGTGTCTTCAGGAAGGCTGTGTGGGGTTCCTGAGTTTGAGAGGGTGGCCTGTAGCATGCTACAATTTGTGGAGCAGTTTTGCCTATGGTTAGTTGCACCTGGATGGTTTCCGAAGCTTCGTGCGTTGCCACCAACCTGGAGGTGTGGGTATCCTTTATGAATATGGATACACCCCCTCCTTTTAGTTACACATAGTAAGACTTCCACACATCCAAGGCATTAATTTAGTCAACCATGCAGTTGTCAAGTCTTGTTTTGAAAGTAGCTAGTGTGTTACTTAGTTTGATATGGCATTTACCTCACCTGTCAGTATCACATATTATCGAGTCTCACTTTTTCAACGCTCAAAATATCAATTTGTCACTTCATCAGAGCAGCAGAACTACGAAGATCTTCCCAGGGTAAGTAACCAGTTATCCAAAAAGAAACAAAACCCAAACCACACCATCCCTAACCCACCCAGGTGGGGGGGGATATGTCCCCCACACCCCCCTAACTAAATATACCAACTCCGAGATCGTGGAAAGGGACAAAGTTCGCCATCTTGTACAACAGATTACTTACCCTGGGAAGATCTTCATAGTTCCACTGCTTCAATGAAGTGGGAGTTTGATATTTTGAGTGTCGACAAAGTGAGATTCTGTAATATGCGATTTTGACAAAGTCATTTAGACCTTTGATATGTACAAGGAATTTCTTCCAATGGCAGGGAATGTACTGAATTACAAAATCTGTCTCACCAGCAGGTGGTGGTGGTCTTGCAATAAAAAGTGAGGACTTTGGTATGGCTGGTCAGACTCTTTGTTCTGTGAAGGGAGAGAAGGTTGAAAAGGATAGTGAAGTTTAGTGCTCAAAAGGCTAAACAGAGGGTAGTCCTTAAGGAGTTTACACAAGACAGAGTATAAAAGGATAGGGCTTTTAGTTTTTCACTGCAGCTATCCGTGTAGTCCAGAAATTTTAGTGGTCAATAACTGTTTTAAGTTGGTCAAGTTACTTCGTGAAGTGCATTCCAAATGGGGCACTATATTCAAGGATAAGTCTTATAATGCAAGAGTATAAAGGGACCAAGACTATATGGGACCTAGAGGAGGTATTCCTACAGATCAGTTGAACAAAATATTATCAACATAAGTGCTCAAGTTTCAGATAAATGAATATGTATGGAGCAATTAGTCTGCAACTTGATACCTAAAATGCCAAAAAATGTAGTAAAGTTGAGCCCATGACTGAAACACCAGTAGTTTGGTCCAGTCTCTACTGGAGTATCTGAGCATCTGAGGGGGAATTGATGTGTGTATCCAGTTTTCAGTCAGCAAAATCAGTTGTCCACAGTCCCTTGACACCAGTTTTTACATATGAGAAACAGACACCAAACATCAGAGACTCTAAGCCAGATCCCTGAGGAACCTCGCTGGTGACATCCCTATGACTAGAGGAAGTACCTCTTGCCGTAACAACATGAGTTCTGTTGAGCCAGTTGACCATCCAGTGGACGGCATATGAGTTTATTTTTAATTTGGGAGAATTTGTCTGTGATGCAAGTATGAGGAGCACACTTGATGAGTTCAAGAGAAGCATCATGGACAGTCTGTGGTTTCAGTGATGCATTTGAGGAACTAATCTGGGTTTATTGTTGCAGAGTCTACCTTTTAAAAAGCCTAATTGGTTTGGTGTCAGGATTTATAGGTTGCCTATGTCCTTGTTTATCAACACAACAAGTATGCATTTCATAACTTTATTGATAACACTAGTAAGAATAGTAGGTCTTTATAGTTTCTGTAGTCAGTCAATGGACTCCCTTTATATAATGGTTCTACTATAGCCTTTTTCCATTTTCCATGGACATAGCCAATGAGAAGTCTTAAATTGAAGACGTTTGTGGGGTTTTGTTAAGAGGTGCTTGACACTTAACAGATAGCCTAGGGTATCAACAGGCCTCATGGCTCTAGTGGTTTTGTTTTTTGATAGTATGTATATATTCTGCTACAAGATGATTTGGGGAGGGATGAGATGGTTGTTATTGGGAGGAACATCTTGTTGGGATGGCGTGTAAAATTAACACTGAATTTGTGCGGCTATTAGCAGTAACTTTGGGATCAGTGTGGGAGAGTCCATTGGAAACAAGCTTGGTACACTAACCATCATCATTTCTAGGAGGTCTTGTGGTTATCTTCACAGTCTGTAGTGCCCCTGAGTGCACATCTGTTCTTGCAGTCCTTGATTGTCTGCTTGAGGGCTTTTTATATTAGTTTTAGGTTTCTGTGATAATGGGAGAATGGGGATCTGTTACAGGTAACTTGAAGTTTATTATTTTGTTGTAAAGTTTAGAAATTCTGCCATATGGGCTTTTTTCTGAATTTATCTGTATTTTTGGGCAGATGGGAACAGACTCCTTGACTTATCTGTCCATACAGAAATAGAAAGTAGAGAAGTAGCCAATGTTTTACTTAATCAGCATTTGTTTGCCAGGAAAGTCTGACTGGCCTGATTGGCATACCCCTTTTCAGAGGAGGCCTGGGGAGAAAAGCTGCATACAATGACAATGGTGAAAAATAGAAACATGCAACAAAAATAATGTCATATTACAGTATGTAGTCCTAAATCAAGAAACAATTGTCTATACTCATTGATGAGACAAAGCATTTTGTAAGTAGAATATGCAAAACATTGTTAAAAAAATGCAAGTTGATACAAAAATAAACAGAGAAGTTAGCCTTGACATCAAAAAACAATTGACAATTTAAGGAATTTACTGTATGATTTTGTTATCCCATGATTGAAATGTCACGACAGTGGAACAGCACAAACTGAAGGGAGGGCACATTAGCGTTGAACTAAATAAACTAAGTATATAATGATTTTGCCATCTGAGTATTTGTGAGTGATGCCGGTAGACTGTATGAAGGAGAGGTAGTGGAAACAAAAAGAAATAGGTAGAACAGAGTGAAAAGAGGGAGATGAATATTAAAAAAAATTACTTAAGAACTATAAAGGGTTAGCATAGTTAGTAATTGAGGGTATTATGTGAGATTTATGTTTGTTATATAATAACAATGTGAAATTAATGTGTGATGCTAGACTAGAGTAGAACATGGACATAGCCAGGAATTTAAGTGTTTTTTTTTTTTCAGTTAAATTTTAAAGCTTGATACTTTGTCAGTTTTAGGTGGAATGGGATGGAGTTCTGTAGTTTGGTGGCATAGAGTACAGTGAAGCCCTTGCAACTGGAGTGTAGGTCTGTGACTGGCAAAGTAGTGCTGTAGAGTGTTTTGTTGAGCAGGGCAGTTATCGGGTTTGTAAGTTAAGATATGGTTGATCAGTAGATGTAAGTTAGTCCAGGCAGTTCAATTGTTTAGGACTCTTCATAGTGGGAGTAGGAAGGCTGACTGGCAACAAGTTTGCAATTTTATTGCAATGTGATTTTTTTTTTTTTGTGGTATGGAGATTGGTAAGGTTAAGGGACTACTTACTGCACTGAAGTACTGTTTCTTTGAGCCTTAGTGGTGAAAATAGGGCTTGGGGCTATAGAGGAAACCAAGTTTCTGGAGAATTTTTTAAATAATTTGTAGAATATGATAGTCCAACTTCATATGGTTTGGTAATATGGAATAAGTTTTTTAAATCAGAGGAATGTTTTGGAGTAAAAGGATTAGTTTGGTCTTTTTTGAACGGAGAAGGAGGCCAGAGTTCTGTAACCCAAAGAAACATCTTTATTGAATTATCACTTATGACATAGCCAATCATACATTTATATAAATGAAAACAAACCATATTGACATACTTTCAAATGCAAACATTATACATCACTTATAATCTTCTGTACAGTCATTGTCAGTCAAGCATTACATAGCTCATTTCAGTTCCTGCCTTCCCTTAAACCTCATTCCTCCTCCAAAACATTAATCTGCATGCATTGTTCCCACAATTCCCATTTTGTTTGTAGTTTGTTCCTACATTTTTCTAAAGATCCCACTTTCAGTTCTTTTATTTCTGTTACTGTATTCACTACTTCTAGTACAGTTGATTTAAACTTTGTTTTTCCATTTTCTCACCATTACTTTTTTTAGCAGCCATCAGAATTAAACTCCACAAAGCCTCGCTATGTCTAGGCAATTCGATCCTGTATCACAGCTCAAAAAATAATTTCCTTAGTTATATCAATTTACTACCCAGTATTTCTGACCGAGTAGTCTGCAGGGAACTTTTTAAAGTTTGTCAACTCATTACACTTCCAAAAATATGTTCCCAATTACCTCTTTCTTCCCATCACATCTCTAACATTCACAGTGTTCCTGACAAAAAATTCTTTGGAGTCTACTTAAGGTATAAAAATACCTATGGCAGATATTTCCAACCAAAGATCTTAAATCTAGACTTTGTTGCGTATTTGCGAGACATACATATGTCCTCCCATTATTTCTTTGTGAATTGCTTATCCAATCTTTCTTCCCAATCCTTTTTAACTTCCTCTGATTGATTACTGTAGTTATGTAATGTTTTATATGCCCTATTATCCCTACAGCAGCTTCTGTTCTAGATTCTTCTAAAACTTCTGCCAGTGCTGGTCTTTTACTTAGGATCCCCCTATTCCTTTCTCTCTGCTTATACTGTTATCAGTCCATGATACGGAAGGTGATCTCTAGCCATTCTGTTACATTTCCATCTCTTATTATTTGTTCCCAGTACCTTGGTTCCTTTGCCAGTTTTCTACAGTAAATTCTAGCCCCTTGCCTTTTCTCTGTACCCCTAATTGCGGCCAACCCTATCAGCAGAATCTATTTTCTCCATTTCTATGTTGGCTTAGTTTGAGAACTTTCTGTTAAGATGGATGTAATATTTTGTGTGGTTATTGATAGTCTCTGCATGCAAAATCCCAGTCTATCCTTATTTCTTGAGCTTATCCTATTTCATCATTTTCCACTTTGAATTATAGCTTCTTGTTTGTGTCATGTATAAGAGCCTTAACTGTGTAGCTCTGAAATATCCCTTCAAATCAGATAATCCCAAACCACCTTGTTCTATTGGAAAGATATTTTTTTAAACAAAAAAAACATTTATTAAATTATCACGTATGACACAGATAATCTTACATTTATATAAATGAAAATAAACTATACTGACGCACTCATAGTTGCAAACATCATACATTACATAGCATGTCAACACAATATTGGAAGGATCTTATCCCACTCGACTCTTGCCCTCTTCCCCTCCCAGACAAAATCTTTCAGTTCTTTATTAATTGCTATCCAGAACTACTTCTGTGGTTAATAAAAAATGAATTGCCTGTGTATAAAGCTAAAGGGACTAAAACATTTTCACTGCTTCTATCTTACTATCAATATCTATAAAACAACTTCCAGTTTTTCAGTTTTTTGTATTATATTTTGTTTAGTTTCTGCCAACATATCCTTGCTGCTCTAACAGAATCCTTTTTAATCCATACTTCTAAGTACTTAATTTTTATCATGTCTACATAAGTATGAGTATTGCTAAACCATTTGTGTGTGTGGGTACATAGTTTACAGCTGTTGCCTGTTTTATTTTCATTAATTTTGTATCTCAAAAACACTTGAAACTGTCTCAGACTGGGAAGGATTCTTGAGTGTTTTTCTGGGGTTTAGGGATAGTTGGGGCCAAGCAAATAAGCATGGAGTTCTCTGCATATCGTACTATTGTAACAGTTTTGGTGGCCTATTAAAGATTGTTAGTAAAGATGTTAAATAGGAGTGGTCTAAGATTGATCCCTGAGGCACACCAACTGAACTTGGTAGATAGGGTGAGAAGTTTTCTTGCCACTTAACGGCTTGTTGCTTATTTGATATGTAGATGTTCATCGTGTTTCACTGTTGCAGTCAATACACTTGGGTTATCCTGCTGGCAGGCTACCCGCAGTCAGTCTGAATTCCAAAGTCCTGGTCCGGCGTCGGCTGCTGTCGCCTCTTCCCTGACGTCAGTGCGCCAGGGGTATAAAAGATGCAGCAGACACCATTTTCTTCAGTCTTTCTTGCCACGCGGTGCCCGAAGCAAAAACAGTTACAAGTGCTGGTCGGCCGTTCTTGAGATTTTCAAATCCAAATTTCAGAACCGAAGTCTTCATTAAAACTAAGTACCCCATTGGGGAAACTTTTTTTTCTTGCTCCAGACTGATATCAGAAAAAGTTAACAATTGTATTTCTTGTGGGAAGCAAATACCTCATAAGGATTTTCACTCTTACTGTATTCCTTGCCTAGGCCCTGATCACAACGTTGCTAGCTGTCGGTTTTGTGCTAGATTTAACCAATGCACTATTAAGCGTTGGTTCAATTTTGCATTTCATTACTTTGGCCAAAGATTTAATTATATAATGCCGTCGGAACAGCCAACGACCGGAGTTTACAACAAACGCAAGGACAAGGAAAAGGATAGGCATCCGAGGTCCAAAACTGACGACGAGGCCTCCGTTAGGCCAGTCGCCGGTTCTCAGTGAGGCGCTTTCACAGCCCTTGGTGCCCGCTACCTCAGAGCTACAGGCTGCTTCCGACTCCCACGTGGAGCCGACTGGGCCTCTGGATACTCAAGGTATTGGACACTCGGAAATCATTCCCTCAGATGGGTCCAGAGCTGCTGAGCAGGCATCGGCTTCTGAGGGCGTCTTCAAACCTACACAGTTATCTGTCAAACCATCTTCAGCTTCAAAGACTAAGACTAAAGCTGCTCTAAAGACAAAGAAACAAGTACAGCATTCTCCTACTCAAGCTTCCATGCCTAAAAAACAGATGCTTAAAATGGCCGAAGACCTAATTACTATGATCAGGGGTTCCCATCCCCCTCCTGATAAGAGGCCTAGGCAAGAGACAGAATATGATTCTTCTGATCAGGTTTCTATTTCCTCTGATTCCTCTTCTGAACAGGATTATTCTATACCTCCCTATGAGGACTCTGATGCTGAAGAATCCATTCCTTCAGCCTCACCTCCTGAGGATTATTCTTTTGGGGAAACCCTGCACACCATGAGGGAGCATTTCCACTGCGAGAGCCAAGATTACTCTGAATCTAAGAAATGGCTCAGAGACTTTCTGCTACTTCCTCAGCACAGACCCCTTGCTATTCCACCTGTTCTAGACAAACAAAAGCAACTGACTTCTTACTTCAAAAAATTGGCAACAAAGACCCAGTTATCTGCAAGGAAAATCCTGCAGGCTTTGGGCTTCATGGCATCCTGCATTCTACTAATTCCATATGCCAGACTGCATATGAAGAAACTTCAATGGTATCTAAAAAGTGTTTGGACTCAGCATTGCCACAGCCTGGAGACAGTAATTACACTCATTCCCTGCCTACAACAGGAGTTTCGATGGTGGGCAGAGGCCTGTCACCACAACAAGGGTCTGCCATTTTCTTTACCCACAGCCAGACAGACACTGACAACAGATGCATCAGATTATGCCTGGGGGGCCCATATGGCAGGAAAATGTATTCAGGGCACATGGCCTGCAAACCAGAAGCATCTTCACATCAATCAAAAAGAGATGCTAGCTTTCAAAGACCTACTTCATCCAGGACAGCTACTGATAAAAACAGACAATACTACAGTCATGTGGTACATAAACAAGCAGGGAGGTACACATTCCTACCCCCTATGCAGACAAGCAATGACTTTATGGGACACAGCATTGACTTATCAAGTTCATCTGCAAGCACAATTCCTGCCAGGAAAAACAAATACTCTGGCAGACGAACTAAGCAGAAACCTCATGGATCCCCATGAGTGGAAATTGGATCCACACGTCTTCAGCATGATAACAAGGAAATGGGGGTGCCCAGACATAGATCTATTTGCCTCCCCTCACAATTGCCAATTGCAGAGATTTTGCACAAGGATTTATCACAAACAAGCATGGAAAGTGGACGCCCTATCCTTCAGCTGGAAAAAACTAACAGTATGTACCTTTCCTCCACTGCCGCTCCTTCCCAGGGTACTCCTAAAGGTCAGACAAGAGAAGCCAAAAATGATACTGATTGCACCAGACTGGCCACGCCAGCACTGGTACCCAATCCTAAAGAGCTTGTCTCAAGGTCCAGCATGGAAATTGTCTCAAACTTCTCACTTGCTGACCCAACAAAACAATCGGATCCAGCACAGCCAACTCAGGACCTTAAATCTGGCAGCATGGCGGATAATGTAGCCATTCAGAACACTCCTCTTTCAAAAGCTGTTATGGATGTTATCTTGGAGGCCAGGAGGCCCAGTACCAGAAAATCTTATGCAGAAATGTGGAAGAGATTCTGTGCTTGAAACAAGGCATTGACACATATGTACCAAATATCCCTCAGATTTTACAATACCTAACTGAGATGCTGAACAAAGGCCTTTCCTTTTCATCAATTAAGATTCATGCTTCTGCCATTTCAGCCCATTACAATACGGAACCACCCATCTTTTCTCATCCTTTATTAAGGTAGTACCTCAGAGGGCCAAAAACATCAGGTCTCCAAGGAGAGCACCAGTTCTAGCATGGGACTTCAATTATGTCTTGGAAAAACTCACACTGCCTCCTTTTGAGCCAGCCTCATCAGCGGATATAAAATTTTTATCCTGGAAAACAGCTCTGCTCCTAGCAATAACCTCTGCAAGACGAGTATCAGAGTTACAAGCACTCATGGCTGTGGAACCTTTTATCATTTTTCATCCAGACAGGGTTTCTCTGAGGACAAACCCAACATTTATGCCTAAGGTGGTGTCCAGTGTGGCCCTCAACCAAATCATTCACTTGCCTACCTTTTATCCAAACCCACAGAACAAGGGTGAGAAAATTCTGCATTCTTTGGACATACATAGACAGCTATGCTTCTGCTTGGACAGAACTAAAGCTTTCAGAAAGACTGAGCAAATTTTAGTTCATAGGTTCATAGGTTCATAGGTTTATACTAGGCTATCTGCCCTAAGGCATTTATAAGCCTAGCCCAAATTATTGTGGCTTACGCCACCCCTTATATGAAAAAATACTGTGCCCATTAGTTTGTTGTGCCTCTGTCCAGCAGTGACACAGAGTTGATTCCTGGGGTAAACCTACGATCTCCCATCCACAGGTCTAGATTTCTCTTGAACAGAGTCAGCGAGGTGCTCTGCCTCACATGGACTGGGATTTTATTCCACAGCATAGGGAGTCTCTGAGTGATAAATCTATCCCTCCAGCACGTCCTATTTATATCTGTACTAAGGTTTAAGTCACTTGCTCTAGTGGTTTTGGTGGATTTGGATTTTTTGAGGTGGAGCATGTCCATTAATTCCGGGTTGGACATGGCCTTGTATGTCAGGCACATGTCACCTCTGAGCAGACGGTATGCGACTGAATAGAGCTGGAGTTTCTTCAATCTGGCAGCATATGACAGATTTTGGAGTCCCTTTATCCTTTTGGTGAGGAACTTTTGGGGTCTCTCCAATTGCTGCAGATGTCGGGTGAGATACATCCCGAATGGGGCATTGTACTCGATCATTGGTCTGATAAGTGAAGAGTACAGGGGAACAATGACCTCACTAGATCTGGATGTGAATCCCTTCATGATCAGGTGGGCAATGTAGAAGGTCTTTCTAACCACTTTAGCAATGTGAGTGTCAAAGAAAGGCCACTGTCAACCTGGGTCCCCAGGTCCCTGATAACCTCTTCTGTGCTTAGTGGATTGCCACCTATATGGTAGCTTGGGGTTACCTTGTTTTTCCCGAAGGGTATGACTATACATTTTTTGGCGTTTAACTTCAGGCCATGGCTCTGGCACCAGCTATCTGTTTCCGTGAGTCCCTTCTGAAGGATATCCGTGTCCGATGCACTTTCCACTATGGCGCCCAGTTTGCAGTCTGCAAACTTTGTCAGCCAAAGTCCTCCCATGTTGGCCTGTACTTCTGAGAAGTAGATGCCAAACAATAGGGGGCCAAGGACCGAGCCCTGTGGGACACCACTTGTGACCGGCTTGGAGTCTGACACAGCGCCAGCAACTCTAACCCTGTGGGTTCTGTCCTTAAGCCAGTTTGCAACCCATCTTGTGACATATGGGTTTACATTTAAGCTGGTAAGTTTTCTACAATACCCGAGTGGGGTATTGTGTCGAAAGCCTTTGCAAGGTCAAGGTAGGCTGCATGGACTGCCTTTCCTCATCAATGGCCTTGGTGACTGTTTCAAGAAGTCAACCAAGTTCAAAAGGCATGATCTTCCCTTGACAAAGCCAAACTGGGTCGGGTCCAATGTCTGCAAGTCCCCTATATCTTTGTTTATGAGCTCCATTATGATCCTCTCCATAGCTTTGCAGACTAGACTTGTTAAGCTTATGGGGCGGTAATTACCAGGGTCCATAGAGGCACCACCTTTGTGGAGTGGGACCACAGTTGCCGTGCGCCACTCCTTGGGCACGTATCCTGTGGTAAGGCTGAGATTAAACAGCTGCCTTATGTGCGGGTTTAATTCCTCATTTAGCTCGTGTAGCACACAGCCGGGGACACCATCCGGTCCCATTGATGCTGTGTTTTTAGCTTTAGAGAGAGCAGCTTTCACCTGCGCATTTGAGATGTCCGGGAGGCTACACTCGGCTGGGATAGTTATCTCTGCTTTAGGGGAGAGGGGTGAAGTTTGCACTGAACCTGTCTGCCAGTATGTTGGCAATGTCTGTGGGTTCAGTGATTTTTGTATCATTTTGGACTAATTCTGAGCATATCTGGGAGTTTCCACCCAGGTTCCTAACATAGCTGAAAAAGGCCTTATGATTGTCCTTTGAATCCATGGCAATTTTTCTCTCAAAATTGGCCTTAGTTGATTTTATGAGTGCTCGTATTTTTTACTAATAATGATCAGGGGTGACTTCCCTTTTATGGATTTTGTTCTGTCATGTAATAGCTTTCTCCTCTTATTGTAAAGTTTGTTAATGGCTGGGGTCCACCAGACTGGACGTTTGCCCTTTGTGGAAAGAGTCTTGGTTTTATTTGGGATTGCCTGATCCATGCAGTCCTGGAGGTGTTCATAGAAGGCATTTGTAAGGGCTTCCGCAGCTTGGGTTGTGGTTTCCTCTGGCTCAGGGGCCTTGAAGGATACCACACCAGTCTTGAGTAGTGTGAAGTTTGCTTTAGAGAAGTTCTTCACTATGGTCTTTTTTGCTTGGGGTGGGGGCGGGATGTGGATTTCCAGTGAGATTAGTTTATGATCAGATCTCACCAATGAGGAATATACTTCCAGTGTGGAGCATTTTGTCCCCATGTTTGTGACAATGAGATCTAGTATATTTTCTCCTCTCGTGGGAACAGTGACTAGCTGTTCCATGGCATTTGAATTTATGAACTCCAGGAACCGTTGGGCTAGAAAGTTAGGGCTTGAGTAATGTTCCCAGTCTATATTCGGTAGTTGAAGTCACCCAATATGATGGTGTTTGGAGATACATTTATACCCTCCAGTGTCTTCAGGAAGGCTGTGTGGGGTTCCTGAGTTTGAGAGGGTGGCCTGTAGCATGCTACAATTTGTAGAGCAGTTTTGCCTATGGTTAGTTGCACCTGGATGGTTTCCGAGCTTCGCGTTGCCACCAACCTGGAGGTGTGAGTATCCTTTATGAATATGGATACACCCTCCTTTTGTGGTGTGGTCCGGGTTTTGGGGCCGGAACGCATGATATGAGGTAAAACCTAATAGTGCCGGGGTGCTCTCAGGAGCCTTGAACCAGGTTTCAGTTACAGCACAGACATCGATGTTCTCCATACTGAGAAGGGCCTCGAGTGCGTGCATTTTGAGATTTAGACTTCTGGCATTGAGCAGCATTACCCTCAGTTTCTTCCCATTTTTGTTTTCTAGGGTGGTAGGTTTAGAATTTGAGCCTTGCCTAAAAAAGGCACTATGGGGGTCATATGCTACAGGATCGCAAGGAAAGTCTATCTCAAAACAGACTATTTCTAAATCGATAGGCCATTGCATCCATTTTTGCTATTCTCAGCATGGCAAATCAGTGCCTAAGGGCATTAGGCCTCATTCTACCAGAGCAACAGCCACTTCAGCAGCCTTCATCAGAGGAGTACCAACTAAAGACATTTTAGAGGCTGCAACTTGGAGTTCAGTGCACACTTTTACAAAGCACTACCACGTACCTCTTTACTCTAAATCCAGAGCAGGCTTTGCCACTGCAGTTCTGCAGGGCCTCATAGCCTCTCCTAATCCTATTTAGCCCAGCCACTCATCCTCAGCTTTGGGATTCAACCCAAGAGTAATGACTGCAACAGTGAAACACGATGAACATAGTACAGTTGTGTACCTACCATAAATGTAGATGTTCGAGTGTATTCACTGTTGCAGTCCAGGTTACCCACCCACCATCCCCCTTTTCTTTGCTGGGACTTATCTGTACTTCTCTATCCTATGCAACGTATGTGGTGTATTTGCTTGTAGATGAAGGAAATGTTATTTTTGTGCATGCATACTTATTGGCATAATTTTCAGCCTTCCAATTTGGGGGCACATGACATCTGGGGCAAGAAAAACTGAAGAAAATGGCGTTTGCTGCATCTTTTATACCCCTGGCACACTGACGTCAGGGAAGAGGCGACAGCAGCCGACGCCGGACCAGGAATTTGGAATTCAGGCCGACTGCGGGTAGCCTGCCAGCAGGATAACCCGAGTAATGACTGCAACAGTGAATACACTCGAACATCTACATTTATGGTAGGTACACAGCTGTATTTTGTGGGGATCTACTTTGGAAGCTGGAACTTTCAAAACTTCAAACATTTTATGGTCGCGACCATAACATCGAAGTTTTGAAAGTTCAAAACTTCAGTTAAAAAAAATTTTTTTTTTTTTTGCATTTATGCAGGGGGCAAGCCTCCCTGCTCCCCCCACTCCTCGTAATTAAATATACCAACTCCAAGATTGCACTTCAATGAAGAGACTGGTAAATTTTCTATTCTGCGCTGCACAGCGATCTCCATTTAAACTGTTCAAAATTTCAGAACTTTGATCTTCTGGTCTTGACCATTTAAGTTTGAAGTTGTGAAACTTCGAGCTTCCAAAGTAGACCCAGTTGTAGAACCAAGATACAGATGAGTGAGACAAATGTAGGGAACAGAGATGTTTATTATTTCCACTCAGTTGCATTTTAGATTGTCTGCCAGGTAACCCATCACTGGCTAGATTTCAAAATCTCAGATTCCCCTCCCTCTCTCTTCCAATGACAGCTAATTGGCTGAGCATATCCTGAGGGGGGAAGACTTCAGCAGTCACAAGAAGTGTGTTTGGTCTTTCTGCCATCCAAAGTATCCTATGCTGATTTTTCTGATTTGCTCCTCTCATTTTTATTAGATTTATTCTCATTCAATGTTTACATTTATTTATAAAAGAAAATACTTATTTTAATATTTATTTCTGTCAGTGTTTACAGTAACCCTGCGGGATTTATTTATTTAGTTTGCTTGCAGCAGTGTTTATTTTTCTTCTGTCTTTGAGAAATGCTTGTTTTCACCATTTCTGTGGAAACTTTCATTATTTTTCTGAGATGTGCAGTGTGTGTACATGATCAGTTAGACAATAGGGGCTGCCTCATGCAGTCAGAACCATGATTTAATCACTCCTGCTGTTACTCTGCGTTATTTTCATTTTTTCACAAAGAGTACAAACACAGACAGGGCTCAACTGTCAGTATTTTAATGAAAATGCAAAAATATAACAGCAAAGATTTTGCATAAAACCAAACTTGTATTCAGTGCTAATATAAAGAACAATCTGCAATACACTTATATATACTAAATGCCAGCACTCTAATAAGTTAAATGCTAACAAGGGCTCATTTAGGCACTATAAAGATTTTATTTGATTATTTTCATTTTTTTAACAGGAAAAACTTGCAGAACTAGGATTTCTTCAGCATTTATACGTTACTTACTATATGTATCACTCTGATCTGTGGGTTTTTAAGATTGGATCACAGTTTTACTGCAAGTGAAGTTATTTGAATGTACTGTAGAAATTTTACTCTGACAAGAAAATATAGTTTAAATTTGCTATTTAAGAATAACCCATGTTTGGGTGTAGGTAATGCTGGATTTACCCGTGGTTGGTGTGGTTTGGTCACGAGGGTGAAGGCTGAGTGACAAAACAAAGCCAGTAAATCCAGCATTGCTTGCACCCAAACGTGGGTCATTGCTATTATACAATGACATTATTTAAAAATAAAACAACTTACTTTTCTTAAATGTCTTTGTATAATGCCTCCATACTGCTCTTCCATGTTTTTCCGGTATTCTGGGGCTTTTTTGGATGTACTGCGCATGCGTATGGAACTTGCATTCTGATGCTTACCAAGTACATCAGTGCTATGGATTTTTTTTTTTTTTTTTTTTTTTAACAAAAAAGGTTTCGAACAGTTTAGGGGTAGGAGAGAGGCAGAACGGAGGAAATACAAAGAACATCAGGTATGTGTCTTTAGTTTTAAAGAACGTACCTGATTTTCATAGTATTTTCTCCATCCTGTCTCTCTCATATGTCCTGAGTCCAGATTACAGATTTTTTTTAAATTTTTGTTTAAAAAAATAAAACTTAATATAATATAACAGTGGGAAAAAGTCCAGGTGACTGGACCTTTTTCCATTGGTATATTCTCAGATTTACAATGGGCACGCTGGTTAGGCTGGCCAATCAGCATGCTCATTTTAGAATATTAATGGACAATCATTGTATAATCAACATTATTTTATGGCAGTTTAATGTGGCTAAAATATATGGAGCTATTTTTTGACAGTGGTTTGGCGCATTGGTCGCTGTAGTGCTTGAACTTTGTGTACTAGAAATTCATTAACTTCTAACAGTTGGAAAAGAATTCTAAACACTTTTCAAACTGTTTTTATGAAAATAGCACAGTCTGACAGACTTTAGTAGTGTGGGGATATACTTATTACTAGAAACTTTAAATCCTTATTGTGATCCATTATCCAGTACTGTGAGTTTATTGTTCTGGCTGGTGTTCTCTCCTCCACCTTGATACATACTAACTCTGGAACCCCACAATCAAATTTAGTTGCACCTAAAAAATTAAGATAGAGTTTTTCCTTGAATAATGGACTTATTTCCTGTTGTTTGATTTACATTTCTGGTGAGTGAATTCTAATGTTTACTGAGAGTTATTGATTTTCAATCATGTAATCATTTTTACTTATTAAATGTTTTTCATTATTTTACATTGTGGCTGTTTTTCTATAGAGATTAGAGACTACTTCTACCTGTTTGACACTCCTTAGGTCACCCTGAAGCCTGGCTGTTCTGGTCATTGCTGTCATTTATTTTGATAATTAATTGCCATAATTGGACACTCGTTTTGAAGGGCATGAAGACCCTCTGATTGGTGGCAGCATTTCTTTATTTATTTTGGGAGAGAGACATAGCTGGAAATCTGGGTCATACTCTCCCAGAAGTGTTTGGATGTGTGAGATTTAAGTTTGCTTTGAGTGTATCAGAGATATTAAACTGAGACACTTTGCTCTCAAGTGTGTAATAAGAAAAATACATTGGGTGGACAGCGATATATTATCCAGTCCCAGGAAAACTGAGTGTGTTCTTTTTGTGCTCTTAGGGGAAACTTGTTAAATATTACTTCTAAGTGACAGTCTCATATTAGAGTTAGTAGTGAGGATTGAAGCTCCTTAGTTACTGACCTAGGATAATAAGGGAAGTCATTTAGTTGTTGGCAGTCTGGTGGGATACAGCCAGATCCTACATTAATTGGTGCCAGTGATGTGGGATTTGTAATTGGATTCCAGTATCTGGTGGGTAGTTGTCATCAATGTGTGCACTCTTGATAGCCACATAGCATTAGGAATTTCAATCCACACAGTTTTATTTTTTAGTCAGTCAGGGATAGCAGGCAAGGATGTCAGCAGAAGATTTTAGTAAGCTGACAGAAATCCAGTTGGCTAAGGAGTGTGAAGCCAGAGGACTAGTGCATCCCAGCCTGGCCAAGGAAGCAATGATTTCAAACTTGGTTGCAACCACAGCTCAGACCAGCCAATCAGAGGCTATCCAGTTTGGTGTTGATGTGCTGCCTGCCGAGATGGGACATTTTCATCAGAGTACCTGAGAATCCATCTAGAGTTAGAGAGACTGTGCCTTGAGGACAAACATCTAGAGACTGAGGAGAAACTGCGCCTGGAAACCCAACATCTGGAGACTGAGGAGAGAATGCGCCTGGAGAGAGAATGCGATGTCTGGAGGCTGAGGAATGGGAAAAGCAGTGTCAATATGAACTGGAGGCTGAGGAGAAGCAGTATCAATATGAACTGGAGGCCAGATGTTTAGAAGCCAAGGAAAACAAGAGACAGTGCCGGCGTGAAGTGGAGTTTCTTTACCCTTCGAGAAGGTCATGGTGTTAATGGGGAAAGGAATAACCAGACCCCAGAAGCTGAAAAGGTCAATAAACTTTTTCTGTAGTACAGGGATGCGGAAGACTTTGATAGTTTTATTCATTTTTGAGAGGGTATGTAGACAACATGATGTTGCCCATGAGCACTGGATTCGTCCTCTGATTCAATTACTCCATGATAAAGCTGTTCAAGCTGTAGCAAAGTTGAATGATGTAGATTATTTAAATTATGAAAAAGTGAAATGGTGTTTGCTTGACTGTTTCAAACTTACACATAAAACTTATAGGAAAATGTTTTGTGAACAGATGCAAGGCAGATGAAAGTGTACATGATTATATTGCTGACTTAAGTACTTACTTTCACAGATGGGTGAGTGGGTGTCAAGTCACCAATTTTGAGAGACTGGCAGACCTTTTGGTGAGGGAATAAGCCCTCAGTACTTTGCCTGATGACATGAGAGTCTAGGTAGCAGACTGTGAGTACAACTCTGCAGAGAATTGAGGAGAAAAGAGGATCTTTACTTGCCAAGCAAAGCACCACTGCATAGCAAGTGGATAACCAGTGCTGTAAATGGACATAAGGGAACTCATGGGGGGGGGGCAGTTTAAATCACTGCAACAGAGTACACCAGTAACAGAGGAGACTACTAATCCAAGTGCATGGTTAGGGATTAGATGTTTCAAGTGTAACCAGAGGGGGACACACACGGGTCCCAATGGAGTGGTAAATCAGCAAGCAAAGGAGAGTAGTAGTAGTAGTAGTGCTGAAATTGAATTCATCCTCAAGTCTTGGTGAGTACCTTCATGAGGTGGGCCTTATTTTCTACAAAATTTCACCAAGGCAACACATATATAGACTGTATTTATATAGCATATATCACAGACAGAAGTAGGTCAAAAATTTTAAAAATATAGTGGGATGCACAAGACCCAGGATAAAAAAATGCCCAATCCTGGTAGGCCCACTGGTGCCAGGACTGGGAAAAAATGACATTGTAGAATCCTCAAAATATGGAAAAATTTCTACAATGGGGCCAGGCTAGACCCAGGGGAAGGATGGCCCCCCTTGTTATAGAAGGAAGTAGCAGTCTACAAAAATCACAAAAACTAATAGGCCAAAGAACAGGCATAAAGACGATAGAGTGGACTATTGAGGATAAGAAAGAAATTATGTATTGTTACTATCTGCAAAAATCCCAGAATTTCCATACACAAGATATACAAAACGATTGAGAGAAATTAGAGGAAAGAAAAATACTTCCACAAGAAAAACAGTCAGAAGCTTCAAATGAAAATTTCCGTTCATTAATACAACAGATTTGTGAAAAAACAGTATATAGCAAGAAACTTTGATCTGTTTGGAAAAAGCATCATCTGAGGAAGTGTGAAAATGTAAACAACAAAACCAAGAGATATTTGAAAAGTATAAAAAAGAAATATGGACATGGGAAGGAAAGAGAGATTTGATATGGTGCAATATTTCTGCAAAGGAGAAAGCCAATTTAATCAATATAAAGAAGGCCGCCCCAAAGATATTTGAAGAGAAATACAGGCAAAGGCATCTGGATATGGAAAATTTCACAATATAAATAATAATATCACAAAGATGGAATGTAGAAAAGATTAGTAAAGCAGAAGTTAGAAAAATAGAATTTGAAGTTATGGAGTGCCTGCAAAGTGAACGATTTAGTGTAGAAGGTCTAACACAGGTTACATCGCAGCATGATGGAGTGAGTCCCCAAAGTAAGGAGAAGCAGAAAGATCAGGAAACATCTGAAGAAGAAATATGGACATGGGAAAGAAAAAGATCTAATATGGTGTAATATTTGTGCAAAGGAGAAAGCAAAACTAACAAGTATAAAATGAGCAGAACTAAGATATTTGAAGAGAAATACAGCAAAGGAATCTGGAAAATGTTACAATACAAAAAAATAAGAAGACAGAGAAAAAGTAGAAAAGGAGATTAGTAATGGAGAAGTTAAAGAAATGGAAGTTGAGGTTATACAGTACCTGCGAAGTGAAGGATTCGGTGCAGAAAATCTAATTCAGAAAGCACCACAACAGGATGGAGTAATGGATATCCAAATTGTGGGGAAACCAGTGGAACAGGAAGCAATTGGTCAGGCACCATATGAAGATGTTCATTTGATGCTAGACAGTAAGGGAAGGAACAAGAAACTTTGGAAACTCTGATGCAGTCAATGTTGGAGTGATAGGCCAGTGAGTTCCCATATGAAAAAGCAACGAATGGCACAGGATGAAATTGAAGAGAATGTGCCACAGGAAGATGCTATAGAACCTTCTATAGAATGCTCGGAGGAAATGGAAAACAAGGGATGTGCTCTCAGTTTGGAACAAAATGAGCTAAGATAAGAGTTGCTTGATTTAATAGATATAGACAGCTATATCAAGATCAAGGAAAGAAATAGACTTCAGAAGGTTAATAAAATTCAAAAAGTCAGAAGTAAACAGGATATATTACTGTGCAGCTAAATTAATAACCGATAAAGTTGTACCATGAGAACATAGGGCAGTGAGGGAAAGGAATGGGAGAAATCGAATGCCATCATGGAAATATTGAACAGAGAAAACTATAAAGCAGTTAAGACAGTGTCACTGTTAGAAGACTATAGAAGAAACAGATCAACAAAAATACTAAGAAAGATAGATGTGATCAAAGCAATGTGCAGTATTAGAAAAGACCAGATATGTCCTGCACTATCGCAAATAAACTAAAAATTTCAGCACTGGCAGAAAACCTTAGAATATATGAAGATAAATACAAAGGAAAAGTACAAAATAAGCAATTTATTGATGACCCAAAAATGTTTTATAGAGAATTGGGAAACAAGGTAAAAGGAATTGAAAGACTTCCAAAAAAAGAAGAAATAGAAATTTTTGAAAAATGTCTATGAAAATCTTGTGGATCATAACAAAGATGCTAAATGGATAGAAGTTAAAGAAAGGATAAGAATTTTAAAGGTACAAGATATGAAATGGGATGAAGTAATAGCTAAAGAGATTGAAATAAAGTTAAGAAAAGCCTCTAACTGGAAAGCCCCAGGCCCAGATGAAGTACCTAACTTTTGGCTAAAAGTATTAACATCTTTGCGCAAAGATTTAGCCATGAGTAAGAACTATTTATATGTGCACCCCGAACAGACACAACCTGGCTAAAACAGGAAAAAACAATGCTCCTACTTAAGAGTGAACCTGCAAGCTATCCTAAAAATTGTAGACCAATAACTTGCCTTCTGACACTGTATAAACTATACATGGGAATTGATGCTGACAGAATCTATAGTCATTTAGAAGAAAACTCAATTATGGCAGTAGAACAAAAGGGCAACAAAAGAAAGTCATATGGAAACAAAGGATCATTTGTTATTAAATAAAGTCATAATGGAAAACTGTAAAAAGGGAAATAATCTAAGTATGACATAGAGTGACTACAAAAAAGCATTTGATAGTATCCCTATCCATGGATAAAAGAGTGCTTAAAAATGTATAAGATACATCATGCACTGATTGACTACATTACAGTGAACATGAAACAGTGGCAGACCACTTTGCAATTAAGCCATTGACTACATTACAGTGACAGACCACTTTGCAATTAAGCCATGATAAAGGACAAATTATTATCCCAGGGATAAAAATTCAAAGGGGGATATTTCTGGGTGAGACTCCCCTCTGCTATTCTGCATTACCCTTAACTCATTAAGCTGTCTACTTAACAGCTTAGACCATGGCTATAATTTGACTCCTAGAAAACAATAAATTGTAAGGGCTTCTCATCTTCTCTTTGTCGATGATTTAAAACTGTATAGCTCATGAGATGACGAACTGAAAGCACAACTGCAAGTTGTCAAAACTTTTTCAGATGATATAAGAATGTCATTTGGTCTTGATAAATGTCCAGAAGCAACTGTTAAACCAGGAAAACATCAGTTTAGGACAAGAATGTGATATAAAAGAACTTGAGCAATAGGGAGAATATAAATATTTGGAAATTGATGAAGGATCAGCAATAAAACATGAACAAATGCGAATAAAACTTAGGAATACTTTAGAAGACTTAAATTAATCCTGAAAACAGCATTGACATCCAGGAACAAAATCCAAGCTATAAACCAATTTGCTCTTCCTGTCCTAACTTACAGTTTTGGAGTGATTGATTGGCCCCAAAACGTGTTGGAGAGATTAGATATTAAAACAAGGACACTTCATGCTCACCAAATGATCTATAAAAATCAGTTTATACCAAGGTTATATATTCCCCATTCCAAAGGAGGGATGGGCCTCCTTGAAATTGATTACATGTACAGATCTGTAATTGTGGGGCTCCACACGTCTGCTGACCTCACAAGACCCAAACATTTTAAAACATGAGAATAAATCTAAGATGACTTCTCTGCTTAATTTAGCAGAAACATATCTGCGCCAAGCAGGAATGGAAATCAAACCAGAAGTAGATAAAAATCAGGCAGCAACTGAATGTACAAAAAAACAAAAAAAAACAATATAAGGTGAAAGACCAGATGGGAAGGCAAGAAATGTGGAAAAAGCATAAATGTAGTTGCAAATATAGAAAACTTTTGGAAGAACCTCATGTTGATCAGGAAAGAAAGCAGGAATGGTTAAGGAGAGATGAATTTAAACCAAGAGATGAAAAGTTAATATTGGTGGCCCAAGATAGTGATCTACGTACATGCTGATTTACAAAGTCCATTGAACATGTGGGAGAAACAGACAAATGTAGGTTTTGTAAAACCATATTGGAAACAGTCGCACATCTTGTTGCTGGTTGTGACATACTAATAACTGAAGGACTGTATACTGAAAGGCATAATAATGTGGCAAGACTGTTGCACTGAGGATTGTGCAAACATTATGGTACTGAAGTGGCTGAAAAACACTGGAAACATGAGCCACAAAGTATCATATAAAATGATGAAGTGTATATCACATGGGATCACCCATTACCAACAGTTCAAAAGATATATGGTAGAAAACCAGATATAATGGTCCAAGAAAAGAACACAATAGTAGCATTGATCATTGAAATCACCACACCCAGTGACTACAATGTCTTGCATACAGAGAGACACAAAGTCATAAAATATCAGGATCTGCAAGTAGAAATGAGAGCAATGTGGAAGAAAGATACCCAGACAGTTCCAATAGTAGTAGAAGCAACCAGTCTTATAAAAAAGAATCTATATTCGTATTTAGACATGTTACCAATCCATGTAATCCCATACAGATTGTAGAAGGTATCATTACTGGGCACATTGCGGGTGCTGCAAAAATACTAATTTCATGAACTTTAATCATGCTTTGACTTAGGAATGGGGCCCATTCCTGTCATGGTATTAGAAACCCAAAATATTTGTAGAAATTAAAAAAGAGAGTCAAATGTCCATCAAGGCAAGGTGAGAAACAGAAGGTGAGGGAGACTGCAAGTGGTGATGAGAAACTGCCAGTGGTAAGTTGTTTAGAAATAACTGGGGTGCCAAATTATCACCAAAACTTATATCCAGTAGTAGTAGATGGTAAACAGGTAACTGCTAAGAGGGGCACAGCTTTTGATATAACCATTGTGAGGCCTGCAGTGGTTGGAGAAGGGTAGTACTTGCTTGGCAGTCCACTCCAGTCAGAACATTGCCGGTTCAAGATTTTGAATTCCAAGATTTTGGGCGTTCTGTGTACTTGCGATTCGTGCAGTATGTGTTGACATTTATGTATTCGCTTAAACGGGCTTTCGCAGTTCTAATATAGACCCAGTTACTGCAAGGTATGTGGTATGTCTGACATTAGCCTTAGGGTGCGTGGGCCATAAAAGTAACATCTGCACATACCTACACTAGAAGTTCTCTGCCACCAGTCAAACGTCAGCTTCATTCTGCCATCACATCCTTCGAATTTAACTACCCCTTTGGGTTCTTTTTTTCGTTTTTGGTCACTGCATGCCTGGTCGGGTTCATGTCATCCAGGAAAGGAAAGTATATGTTTGGACATCACATCCCCCATAAGGACACTCACGACCTCTGCCTTTTCTGTTCCTAAGACTCTTCACAGCTGTCTGCATGCCCTAAACATCTATTTAGAAAACCAGCATCTTAAACGCCTGGCTCTGACAATGGAAGGGCTGTCCAGTCAGACCGTTGAGCCACCAAAAAAAAATAAGACCAAAGTTTCCAGACTTGAACCTACTGCTACACCTCCTCCACCAGATGGTTCCCCCTGTGGCTGACGTTTGCCTAGAGGAACATATGATACCAGCCGATTCAAGTATAGCAGGTACCATTCCGGAGGCAGCAGAACCTAGGGCTGAAAGCATGTCTGTGGATGTTTTGCCAGTGATGAGGGGGAACCTCTGCTCACAGTGGATTTCCAGACTGGTCCTTCCACTGCTATAGAACCATATGAATCTAGGTCCCTCCTTATTTAAAAAGAAAAGAAAAGACAAAACATGTCTTTCCACCTTCTGAAAGCCTGCCTGATTGGCAAGCTTTCTCCCAGAGCTTATTTAATGCCTTCATGGCCCTTAGGACGTCATTGCTTGCTTCCCCTCTGGCTGCCTCTCTGGTTGTTAGTCCTAGGCCTCAGACTGAAGGTCCTCTTCTTCTTGAAGCTGAAGACCCTTCAGATTCCTCTTCAGAGAATTCCCTTTCCTATGTCTCGCAAATGCCTTCCCGTCTTGGGTATGCCTCCCCAGAAGAGGATTCTGCTGAGGCAGACTCCCCTGGCGAGGACCTCACATTTGGTGAAACCATCACTTGAATGAGAGAGGTTTTTTTAAATGGGACTTTACTAAAATGACTGAGGTTCAAAAGTGGTACTATGAACTCTTACAAATGGACACCCCTTCACCTTCTGCCTTTCCACCAGTCTTGCCAGCCTTTTTTAGATGCCTTCAATGCAGCCTCTAAAAATCCTGAATCCCAATCCCCAGCCCCTAGATGGCCTGAGAGGTTTTACAAAGTCCTAGAAGGTGCCAAATTTCTGATTAAATGCCCTGTTGCAGACCCTAGCACTATTTCAGTCTCTGCAGACACCTTGTAACCACCACTCTTAAATGCAAATGCACATCCGAATGTCCCAAACAGTAAAAAAACAAAATTCACTGGTATAAGTAAAAACAGCGATACGATTTATTCCACAACATTAAGCGCTTTCACTCACTGAAATGTGAGCTTCATCATTCTAGGAGCAAAAAGAGCTTTAGGAAGCAGCAGCCTCCTTCCAGACCTGCTCAGACTCCTGTTCAGAAATCTCAGTTTTAGAACAGAGCAGGTAGTCTGTGACTATCTGCCGTCTCCTCCACCCCCTCTAAATTCCATCCCAAAGACAGTCTCACTGTCATCCCATCTGGCAAAGCATTACCTCAGACAAGTGGGTCTTGTCAATTATAGGAAAGGGTTGTTTCATAACTTGGATCATTCCTCCATTCCTAAGAGGTATTCCACAGCCACTGAAGGGCCAACTACCCCTTTTCCCAACAGTCTTGGACAGCCTTCACTCTCAAGGGACTATCTAACTTGTCCCTCTGTTAGAAAAGGGAAAGAGCTTTTACTCCAGACTTTTCCTAGTCTCAAGGAAAGATAGCCCATGGAGACCCATCCTGGACCTCTCCCACCTCAACCTCTTTCTACAAATACCCACTTTAATCATGTTTATGCTCCAGACTCTCTTTCCTCTGCTAATGCCTCAGGCATTTGTGGCCACTTTGATGCATATCTGCGTATCTGCATAAGGCCCAGTTACAGGAAGTATTTATGCTTCTCTGTGGGTTCCTCACATTTTCAGTTCTCTACTTTACCTTTTGGACTATCTACTGCTTCAAGGGTATTCAGCAAATGTCTGGCTCCAGTGGTAGCTATTGCATGGTTCAAGGGATTCAAATTTTTCCATACCTGGATAACCTCCTGATCCAGGCCAGTTGCTCCAGTTCCCTATACATCCATCTCCAAAAAGTAATTTCTGTCCTGCAGTCTCTGGATTTCAACATCAATTTCCCCAAGTCCAAACTGAACCCCTCCCAGGACCAAGGTTTCCTGGGGTGTATAATCGGGACAGATGTTATGAGGGCATTCCTTCCACCACAAAAGGTGGAAAGCTTGAAGGAATACCTGCTGTCTGTCATTTATGTTACTGCAGTGATAGCAAGAGAATATCTCAGATGTCTAGGACATATGGCTTCTACTATACCCATGTTGACACTGGCAAGACCGCACATGAGAAAACTTCAGTGGTATCTGATTCATAGATTTAGATTCAATAATTAGTACTAGACTAACTGCCCTTGTGGGCCATTTTTAGCCTAGCCAATTACTCCATGTGAGAATCAAACCCTGCACCTTGTGTTTGTAAGGTAAACACCTGAGGTCCACATGGACCCAACACTCCCACCCATTGGACCACACCATTCCCTTCCTAACCTGCCTAAGGAAGGAGATCCTTTGGTGGATGGATTAAGTCTCTCTCAACCCTGGACTTCCCCTACAACCCCTCACCCCAGTCCAGGAGATGTACACAGATGCCATAGACCTGGGTTGGGGAGCTGCTATGAGTAGCTTGAAGGAGCAAGTCACATGGACAGACCCCTTCAAGAGGGAACACCTCAACATCAGAGAGATGAGGGACATCATCTTTGCAGTGAGGGCCTTCCAACACATTCTGAAGTAAGGCCCCTCAGAAATTGTTCACAGACAACACTACAGTTCTCTGGTATGTGAACAAACAGGGGGGAACAAAATCTTGTTTTCTATGCAGATTTGCAGGCCTGGGAATTGGCAGCCCAATATGGAGTCGCCCTGCAGGCAGTCTACATTCCCTCAGCTCAGAACACTCAGGCAGACACCCTTGAGCAGGTCCATGTCACACTCCCATGAATGGATGCTACATAGGGATGTATTCCTGGATATAGTCCACAGGTGGGGTACACCACAAATAGATCTGTTTTCCTCCCCTCTGAACAGACGACTTCCACACTTTTACACCAGGGCACCCAGCCCAGTAGTGAGGGCAACGGACGCCTTTTCTGTCTCATAGAGGGGGTGTTTCTCTCTGTATTCCCCCCTTCCCACTCTTACAAAAAGTCCTGTTAAAAATTCAGCAGGACAAACCAAAAATCTTGTTGGTGACTCCCTTTTGGCCAAGACAGCATTGGTTCCTCTCCTTCTGCATTTAGCTAGGGGCAATCATCACAAATTACCTCACAGAGTGGAACTTCTCTTCACAGGACAAGGGAGCACTAATCCATCCCCACTTGGAATCTCTGAGTCTAACCCTGCAGGTGATAGTTTTGATTCCTTTCAGGCACCTTTACACTGAGGACGTGTTTAATGTCCTGCAGGAGACCAGGAAACCCAGTACTAGGAGATCTTATTTGTCCAAATGGAAAAGGTTCTCTATTTGGTGTCTTAAAAGACAGCTAGCCCCATTTCGGGGAGAGGTCCCTTTAGTGCTGTCCTTTCTGTGTGAATTGTTGCAGGCAGGGCTGGTGTGTTGTTCTGTTAAAGCCCACCTAGCTGCTAATTTGGCTTGTCTGCTCTTGACCCTCCTCTTGCCCCCCGACTTCCAGTGAAGTTATTCCTAAAGGAAGTACTGCATCTCAGGCCCCCCAGGAGGCCAGTTCCAATGCCATGGGACCTGAACTACATTTTAGAGAAGCTCACTGTTGCTCCTTTTGAACCATCAGCTACAGCCTCTTTAAGATATTGCACTTGGCAAACTGTGCTTTTGGTGGCCCTGACATCAGCCAGGAGAGCATCAGAGCTCCAGGCCCTCATGCCAACCCACCTTTTCTAATCTTCCACAAGGATAGAATGACCAACCCTTCCTTCATGCCTAAGGTGGTCAATGAGCTGTCCCTGAATCAATGTATTCACTTCTCCATCTTTTTTCCACACCCCCAGAATGACAGTGACGGAGTCCTGCATTTCCATGATGTTCACAGGCAGCTAAGATTCTGCCGTGACAAGACCAAGACCCTTAGGAGATCAGAGCAATTGTTTGTCTCCTTTCACCCCACAGCTCTGGTGAAAGCGGTGACAAAACAGACTATTTCTGCCTGGATTTCCAAAGCCATCTCCTGCTACACCTACCACTGCAAACATCTAAACTCAAAAATTAAAGCCCACTCCACTAGAGCCATAGCCTCATCTGGAGTCTTCTTCCAAGGGCTGGACACTGCTTCCATTTTAAAGGCAGCTACACAGACATCTGTCCATACCTTCACCAAACACTACAAACTGGGCCACATTTCCAGATCTAGAGCAGATTCATCTAGGGCAGTCCTGCATGGATTCTTGGAAAACATTTCCATACCGCCCTCCTCTTCTTCCCTTTGAGCTTTGGCACTCACCCAAAGGTTATGAATACTGCAACATGTGAGTAGAATGACATAGTAAAATCTTACCATAACCATAGATGTCCTTCTGTTCCATGTTGCAGTATTCCATCCCACCCTCCTACCCCATTTAAAAAATAAAAGCTTTGCTGGATGATACAGGACTTGTGCAACTATCCTGGGACTGAGGTCTGACTGGGGTATTTAGTTCTGGGGTAGATATAGACAGACATCACTTTTATGGCCCATGCACCCTACAGCCAATGTCAGACATCCCATGTACCTTGAAGTGACTAAAGCTTTTGTATACTGGCTGGATGTTTGGGTGCCTGAGCGGAGGATATCCCAAAGGTTATGAATACTGCAACATAGTAGAGAAGGACATCTATGGTTATGGTAAGATTTTACACAACTATTCTTTCCACAGGAAAAAATACATCTTGGTGGTAGTAGATTATGCTACCAGATATCCTGAGGTGGTGACTCTGTTGTCTATTGAGGCAGAGAGGGTAACAAATGATAAATCTTCAGCAGAGTAGGTTTTCTATGGGAAATACTGACTGACCGAGGTGCCAGCTTCATGTCAGACCTGCTGACTTGTCTGTGGAAGCGTTGAGGGGTGAAACATCTAAAGACCACCCCCTACCATCCCCAGGCTAATGATCTTGTGGAGAGGTTAAACTCTACATTGAAGACTGTGCTACAGGCATTTGTAGACAAGTTCAAAATGGAGTGGGGCAAGTATTTTCCCCATCTGTTGTTTGCATACAGGGAAGTAACTCAGAAATCTACAGGGTTTTTACCCTTTGAGTTGTTATACGGGCATAGGGTAAGGGGGCCTTTAGATTTAATTTGAGATGAGTGGGAAGGTGAGAGACAGAGAGTCTATTGTGGCTTATGTTCTCGACTTTCAGACAAGACTTAAGGAGCTTATGGGTTTAGCTCAAGAGCCTAGCAGTGGCTCAACAAAAAACAAAAGGTGTGTTATGATAGGAATGCTTGGACCCAAGAGTATGCTGAAGGACAGAAGGTGATGGTACTTGCTCTTGTTAGATATAACAAGTTACAAGCAGCTTGGGAGGGACTCTGAGGTGGAGAGGAAAATCAGTGATGTGTGAACTACGTGGTACATTTGGTAGTTAGGAGACAAGGGCACAAAATGTACCATGTGCATACGATGAAATCTTATCATGACAGAGGGAGGCCCTAGTATTGAGCATTCATAGTGGATGGCAGGAAGAGTCTGAAAGGGATATGGTAACCAATCTTTTGGGTGAGGCTAGGATTGACACCTCTGTGGAAGAGATCGCCGTATCACCACAGTTAACTCCTAATCAAGTCTGGGAGATAAAAACGGTTTTGCAGGAATTTGGGGATATGTTCACAGGGAAACCTGGTGTACTGACTTGATGCAGCACTATGTGGACACAGGACTCCAAAAACCTATTAAGCAGGTTCCTTATAGAGTACCTGAGAGAGTGAAGCAGTCTCTGAAAGAAGTAATAAGGGAAATACTAGAACTGGGGGCTAATTCTAACAGCCCTTGGGCTTCCCCAGTAGTGCTAGTTCCAAAGAAGGATGGTAGTGTGAGATTCTGTGTAGAATACCAGAAATTAAATAGTTGCACAGAGTCAGATGCATACCCCATGCCGAGGACAGATGAAGCCCTAGAACAGCTGGGTGGGGTTAGGTATCTGACTACTATTGATTTGACTAAGGGTACTGGCAGGTACCCTTGACTTCTACTGCTAGAGAAAGGTCAGCCTTTGTAACCCCTTACATATATTATGAGTTTACTAGGATGCCTTTTGGAATGAAAAATGCCCCGTTAACTTTCCAAAGGCTGGTAGACCATATCCTGGTAGGAGCAGAGGAATATGCTCACGCATACTTGGATGACATTGCTATTTACAGCCACTCCTGGCCGGAACATCTCCAACATGTGAGGGAGGTCTTGGATAGATTAAGTAGGGCAAGATTAACCATTAAACCCAGTAAGTGTCAAGTGGCTATCGCAGAGATCACTTACTTAGGACACAGAGTGGGGAGTGGTAAAATTAGGCCAAAACCTGTCAAGGTGGAAGCTATCTAAGCATGGCCAGTTCCTGTTACTAAGAAAGAAGTGAGAGCATTTCTAGGGACAGATGGATATTTGTGCCCAATTACAGTACTATAGCTGCACCCCTTACTGACCTAACTAGGAAGAATAAACCAGCCAAGGTAGTGTGGACTACAGATTTGTGAACAGGCATTCCAAAAACTAAAATATCTTGGGAGGACCTTCTTTGTTAGCCAGTCCAGATTACAATAAATTCATTGTACAGGTAGATGCTTTGAATTAAGGGGGGGGGGGAGTTGTGCTCAGCCAAGTTTCTGAAGGAGGAGCAGAGCACCCAGTGGTTTATCTGAGCCATAGACTCCAACCTAGAAAAAACTGTTATGCAGCTGTGGAGAAAGAGTGTTTGGCCTTAGTGTGGGCATTGCAAAAGCTGCAGCCTTCTCTTTATGGGAGAAAATTCACTGTACTCCCAGACCATAATCCTCTAACATGGTTTAGCAGGGTCAGTAAGCAGAATGCCAAATTACTGAGGTGGAGTCTAGGATCGCAAGCAAATGATATGACCATACAACATCGCAGTGTGATTAATAATGCCAATATGGATAGATTATCCAGGAGAGGAATGGGTTAATATTCCCAGATAGACCCATTTTTCTCAAGCATTGCTTGAAAAACCATGCTCGAGTCATAAGGGAGAGAAATGTGAAGGAACTGAAAACACTGTGTTAGCATATCTGGTAGGAGATTTGTGCATATTCTTAGTATTGTATGCCAGCATGCCTATGTGTGAAAAATGTAAATAAGTTTAAAATGTTGAGTTTTTCCCTGTTTAAACAGAATGCTTAAAGAATATGTCACTGCCTTGATACACTTGCAACTGTGCATGTTTGAAAGGGGCATTCTAAAGTACAGACTGTGTAGAATCAGCTGAGCAGAGTGATGTCATTGGAATGTTCCTTGTTGCTAAGAGATGATTTAAACAGCTGATTGACAGAAAAAGAATCTTTTTTACAGCTGACTGTTATATTTTGAAATTAGACAGTTGAGACTAAGAAGCTGTGCAGTTTGTCAAGTACTGAGCAGTGAATTGACACCAAGAAAAGAGAACTCACCAAGAAAACTGTAAGCTTGCCTTGGCCTTGCTATTATATCTTAGAGTAGATCAGGGACAGAATTTCTTTAGTTAGATCAGAAAAGTTTAGTTATTAAGATAGAGTTTTTCTTGAATAATGGACATCTATCCTGCCGTTTGATTTACATTGCTGGTGATTTAATTCTAATGTTTACTGAGAGTTACTGATTTTCAATCTTGTAATCATTTTTATTCATTATTAAATGTTTTTCATTATTTTACATTGTGGCTGGAAATCAATGTTTTTCTTTAGAGTTTAGTGTGTGCTTTTACCTGTTTGATACTCCCCAGGTCACCCCAAGGCCTGGCCGTTCTGGTCATAGCTATTTATTTTGATAATTTTCATAATTGGATACCCCTTTTGAAGGGCTTGAAGAGCCTCTGATTGATGGCAGCATTTCTGTATTTATTTTGGAAAAGAGACATAGCTGGAAATGTGTGTCAGGCTTTCCCAGAAGTGTTTGGATGTGTGATATTTAAATTTACTTTGAAGTGTTTAATAAGAAAAATACATTTGGGTCGACAGAGTTACTGTATATAGTCCAGTCCCAGGAAAATTGAGCATGTTCCTTTTGTGCTCTTAGGGGAAAATTGTGGAATATTTCTTCCGTTTAAGTGACAGTCTCATAATGGAGTCAGTATTGAGGATTGAAGCTCCTTTGGTACTGACCCAGGATAGTAAGGGACGTCATTTAATTGCTGGAAGTCTGGTGGGATATAGCCGGACACAACACATGCATTAAAAGATCTTGTCATTTTTGGATACCCAGTCCTCTTCTAGTTGTCGCTGACAACACTGCCATGATTTAATACATAAATAAGCAAGGGGGTACAAGGTCATACCTTCTTTGCCAGTTGGCAGGTTGGGAGCTGGCTCTACAGCATTCTCTGACTCTTCAGTTCTTTTATGTTTTGTAAGAGCAAAACACAGTTGCAGACAGACTAAGGATCCTGGGCAACTGTCACTAGTAGAAGTTCCGTGTAGAGATCTTCCAGGACTTGATCCAGATGGGGGGGACACCTCAAGTTGATCAGTTCACCTCATTTCAAAACAGACAACTGAAAAATTTTGTTCAACACCTTGCAGCCATGCTTGGAAGACAGACTATCTTTCCCATGGTCGAGAACATTCCTGTGTACATTTCCATCCTTTCCAATGATTCCCTGGGTACTTCTAAAGATTCGGAAAGAAGTAGCAAAGATAATTGCAGTAACCCCCTTTTGGCCCTAGCAAAGTTGTCTGTCCCTTTTAATGGAATTGGACAAGGATAATTACCACAAGCTTCATCACAGATTGGACCTTCTCACACAGCATCAGGGGTGAATGGTACACCTTAACTTAGAGCAATTGCAATTGACAGCCTGGATGATTCTATTGTTATACTTTCTAGTCACTCGTTCCATGAAGATGTGTTGCAGGTATTTAGAGAGACAAGAAAGCCTGCAACTAAAAAATCTTACATTTACAGGTGGAAGACTTTTTTCTAGGTGATGCCTAGTGAATAACAGAGGCCCCAAAGGGTTTTGATTCCTCTGTTTTGAAATAGTTGTGTGAACTACTTGGAGATGGTTTGTCATGTGCTTCTATCAAAGTGCATCTCAGCTTCTCTGTCCATGGAGTCCCCGCTTTTATCTCTTTTGTCATCAGTTTATGAAAGGAGTGTTGCACATGAGACCCTCTTGAAAGTAAATTTCTCATCTCTTGGAACTCATCTTTGTTCTTGAGAAATTGACTTTTCCTCCTTTTGAAATTTGAAACTGCCTGTTGGCTGATTTATTATTCATTACTTGGAAGACTGTCTTACTCAGTGCTCTGACTCCTGCAAGGTGAGTCGGTGAGCTGCAAGCTGTCATGGTGGGCAATCCTTATATGATTTTTCACAAGGACATACTTGGGTTTCACACTAATCCATCATTCGTGCCTAAAGATATTGTCTGAATTCACCTTGAATCAAGCCATCTGTTTCTCAGTGGTCTGTCCTCATCCAAAAAAAGGCTGAAAAGATTTCACATACCTTGCATGCACAGAGGCAGCTCAGAAATTACCTTGACAGAACAAAGCCCTTTAGGAATGCTGAAGGGCAGTTTGTTCCCTGTATGGAAACTAAGAAAGGTCAACCTGTATACGCAAACTATTACTTGATGGATGGCTTATGCTATTGTTTTCTTTTACTCCTATCATGGTGAGTTGAGTTTCTTCCAAGCAAGTAAAAGGTTCATTTGAATAGGGCCTTATCCTCTGTGACAGGATTTTGGAAGGGTCTATATCACAACATCGAAACATAACATCGAACATCTAATGATTGACCAGTAGTCATCGAAATGTATTTGCACAATTCGATGAATACTTACAGGGCAAAAATGTAGTTGGCCAACTCACAATGTTTCCCTTTCCTCCACTGTAGTGCGATCTCAGAGTATATTTAGTTAGGGGGGTGTAGGGGCGCAGCCCCCCCCCCCCATTGTGGGGCAAGTGTTTGTTTTCCCTGTAAGTATTCCTTGATTCACGGAAATACATTTCGATGATTACTGCTTGATCTTTAGGTGTTCGATATTACGATGTTTTGACGTTGTAATATAAACCCTTTTGGAAAGGGGTGGTCTCTAGAGGCATTCTAGATGCAGCAACCTGGTGCTATGTTCATACTCATACTTTCACAAAACACTACAAAGTGGATTCCTTTTTAAGGTCCAGAGCAGGCTTTGCAAGAATTATTCTCCATGGCCTCACAGATTCTTTTTTGCCCCCAGCATTTTTATTAAATTATCACTTGTGAAATAGGCAAATTTACATTTGTGTAAAGGTAATTACATTATAATTAACATAACAAACATTTTACTTCACATATATTGCTATGTCATATAACCTAAGCAATTTTACATAAATTATTCAATTCCTGCCCTTTTTTTTTTAAAACAAGAAACATTTTTATTAAACCATCACTTACTACATAAGCAGTCATACATTTATACAAATGAAAACTAACCATGCCGACAATCCTAGTTGCAAGCATTTTACATCACAATTCATACTGACACACTCCCAGTTGCAAAAATTATACATCACTTATAATCTACCCAATCTTTTTCAGTCAAACATTACATAGCTTATTGAAGTCCTGCCACCTTTTAAACCTCATTCCTCCCTTGTATGTATTGTTTCCAGAAGTGTTTGGATGTGTGAGATTTAAATTTACGTTGAGAGTAGTTTGCTCCTACACTTTTCTAAATATCTCAATTCCAGTTTTATCTCTGTTACTATATTCACGACTTCTAGTATAGTTGGTTTAGATTTTGATTTCCATTATCTAGTAATTGCTTTTTTGGCAGCCACCATTATTAGACAGCCTAGGCAATTCCGATTTTGTATTACAGGTCAGAAAAATCATCTCCCACGTCAGACCAATCTGCCCACCCAGCATCTATGACAGTGCATCCCGCAGGAAATCCTTAAAGTCTGCCAACTCACCACACTCTCAGAAAATATGTTCCCAATTACAACTTTCTTCCCTGTCACACCTCCAACATTTGCTGCTTGCCTGAGGAAAAATCTTCTGGAGTCTACTTGGGGTATAAAAATATCTATGTAAGCATTTCCAGGCAAAAATCCTAAATCTTCTAGATTTTATTGCATATTTCTTTTTGAATTGGTTATCCAATCTCTCTTCCCAATCCTTTCTAACCTCCTCTGATCGATTCTTATAGTTAGCATGCAATATTTTATATGCTCTACTAATTATTTCTTTTTGTAATAGTAGCTTCTGTTCTAGATTCTATTAAAAACTCCACCAGTGCTGGTATTTCATTTAGGACCCCCCTATTTCTTCTCTTTGCCTATACTCTGATATCAATCCCTGATAGGGAAGGCAATCTCTAACCTGCAGCCCAAATAAATTCTTGGCATCTTCCCATTCTATCATCTTTCCTTCTCTAGTTATTTGCTCCAAATACCTTGGTTCCTTTGCTGGTTTTCTCCATTTGATTTTGACCCCATTTTGCCTGTTTTCTGTATCCCGAACTATAGTCATCCCTATTGCCAGAATCTCCTTTCTGCATTTCTGTGTTGGTTTAGTTCTTAGAATACTTTCCACTACTTTATGGATATAATATTCTGCATCATTATTGTTACTCTCCTTACAGGCCTGCATCCAAAATCCCAGTCTCTCCTTGTTTCTTGAGCTTCCCCCATGTTTTATCATCATCCTTTTCCACTTTGAACAATAGTTTTCTGCTTGTGCTATGTATAGGAGTCCTAACTGTGTAGCTCTGAAATATCCCTTCAAATTGAGTAATCCTAATCTGCCCTGTTCTGCTGGAAGAATCAGCTTATCCACTTGACTATTGCTGTGTTCCCCTCCCAGATAAAGTCCTTCAGATCTTTATTAATTGCTACACACAACTTCTCTGGTTGATAAAAATATGCCTGAAATGTATAAGACTAAAGGGACTAAAAACATTTTAACTGCTTGTATCGTACTATCATATCCATATAACAAAGCTTCCATTTTCTCAGTTTTTATATTATCTTTTTAGTCTCTTCCCACATATCCTTAGCTGCCACACTAGAATCATTTTAATCCAGAATCATGTCCCCTAAATATGGATATTCCTGAACCAGTTCATGTGTGGGTACATAAATTACCACTATTGCCTTTGTTTTAGCTTTATTAATTTTCTATCCCAAAAAGATCTGAAACTGTCTCAAAATGTTCCACAACACTGTAATGCCTTTTTCTGGTTTTGTCATGTACAAAATAATATCATCTGCAAATAAAGCCAGTTTTTCTTGACTACCATACCAGTTGTATCCTTGAATTTCTGAGTCCCTTATTTTCTTTGCCAGCAGTTCTATATATAATGCAAACAATAAAGGGGAAAAAGGACACCCCTGCCTGGTTCCACTGCTTAAGCAGAAATTATCAGAGAGGAACCCACCCACTTTAATTTTCGCCTCCAATTCTTCATATATTCTCCTAGTCAACCTTGCATTTTTTTTTCAGGAAATGCAAATACTTCCATTGCCCTGCTTATAAAGTCCCAGCTTACTCTGTCAAATGGTTTCTCTGCATCAAGACCCACCAGCAACAATGGTATTTTCTTACATTCTGCTTCCCTCTGGATCACCACTGTTCTGTTAATGTTGTCAAATGTTTGCCTCCCCTCCACAAAACCACATTGATCCATATCTATCAGTTTTGGCTTTACTTTTCCCATTCTTATAGCCATTATAGACATGAACACTTTATAATCATGGTTTAGTATTGAAATGGGTCTGTATGAAGTTGGATCTGATAGATTCTTACCATCTTTAGGTATTACAGCTACCACTGCTTTCTTCCAGGACGGTGGCACTTCTCCTCCTCTTAAGATAATGTTAAACAAAACCTTCCACATCTTTTATCAGTTTCTTTCCTCATAGCTTCCAAACTTCCACAGGAATATCATCTGTTCCTGGGGACTTTTGTGCAGATTGGTTATACATCACAGATTTTTCTCTCATCCAGGGTCTCCCAGATTCTTATCCTTTCACCTCCTGGGGGCGGGTAAGCTTTGGGAAACTACCCAAAATACCACTGAGGCAGTGGGAATGATGAACATAGTGCAGTTGCATAAGTCCTACTTACCTGCAACAGTAAATTTCGAATTCCTCACTGACTGAGTGACATCATCCACCCACCATCCCCCAGAGTGAGCATAGCTGAGGTTTGTTTCAACCTCTTTGATTCAGTTGTTAGATTTGTTTTTTTTTATATGGTATTCTGATTGGCTGTAAATTTACCTTTGCTAGATGATTCTGACTTAAGGTAATTTCCTCTCCTCCTTTTGTCGAAGTGAAAAGTCCTGAACACTCACTTCCTGGAACAGCTGAAGGCTTCCCTCTCAGGATATGCTCAGCTGCCACAAGAAGAGAGGTGGGGGGAGACTACGTTTGAAAGCTGATCAGTGCTGGGTTACCTTGACAGATAGCCCACAATGCCACTGAGGCAGTAAGGAATTCAAATGTCTACTGTTACTTTTACATAACTGTACTTTCTGCAAGATGTTTTCATGTAAGACTGTGTCAAATCTTTTGAATAGATCCATGATGATAGAAGAAACTGTGTTACCTTTGTTTCTCTTGATATTAAATGTGTTGGTGAAGCTAAGAAAGGCAGCTGAAGTACTGTGTTTAGACTGGATGCTGTATTTAGTTGAGACAATGTTCATAGATGTGTACTAGGCTAATAGGCCTGGAGCCTTTACAAGGCTAGCCCATAGGATTACCCTGGCATTATGCCACCCAACTTAGTTCCCAGTGCCTCTCTCGAGTAAAGTCACTGGAGTGATCCCTGGGGTGAATTTTCTATTTCCCATCCACTCATCATGATTTCTCTTGAAGAGGGCCAGTGAGGTGCTCTGCTTGACATGTATGGGAAGTCTATTCCATAGCATAGGCAGTCTCTCTGTTATGAACCTGTCCCTCCAGCATGTTCTGTTGATTGTGGCAATGAGGTTGAGGTCTTTGGAGCGTGTGGTGCAGAGAGATTGGGATTTCTTCAGATGTAGCATTTCTGACAGAGCTGGATCAGACATGGCTTTATAAGTCAAGCAGAGATTGCCTCTAAGTAGGCGATACGAGACAGAGAATAGTTGGAGTTTTTTTAGTCTGTCCATATAGGACAAATGTTTAAGTTCTAGGATCCTCTTTGTGAGGTACTTTTGCGGCCTCTCCAGTTGTTGCAGGTGTTTAGTGAGGTACATGCCAAATCGGGCATTGTACTCAATGATTGGCCTAATGAGGGAAGAGTAGAGGGAGACAATGACCTCTTTCTTCCTGGATGCAAAACCCTTAGTAATGAGATGTGCCACACAGAAGGACTTTCTGACCTCAGTGGCAATGTGGTGGTCAAAAAAGAGGATGCTGTCAACCTGTGTTCCCAGATCTTTTATAACACCTTCTGTGTTCAGTGGACTACCATCGACACATTTTTTGGCAGTGAGCTTAAGGCTATGCTGCTGACACTAATCGGTCTCAGTGAGGCCTTTCTGTATGATGTTAACATCACTTGGGGAGTTAATAATAGCTGCCAACTTGAAATTATCTGCGAACTTTGTCAGCCAGAGTCCCTTCGTGTTGGCCTGGACTTCAGAGAAGTAGATACCAAACAGGGGAGGACCCAGGACCGAACCCTGTGGGACTCCACTCGTGACTGGTCATCAGTCTGACTTTGAGTCAACTATTTTCACACTGTAGGTTCTACCTGTGAGCCAGTTTGCAACCCACCTAGTGATATAGGGGTTGATGCCTAGCTTAGTGAGTTTTTCTATGATTCCTGAGAGGGGAATGGTATCAAAAGCCTTGGCCAGATCAAAGTAGGCTGTATGAACCACCTTGCCTTCATCCACAGCTCTGGTGACTGACTCAAAGAAGTTGACCAAGTTGAGCAGGCATGATCTACCCTTCACAAAACCAGACTTTGTAGGATCCAGAGTTTGGAGATTCCCTATATCCTTGTTTATTAGGTCCATGATGATGCGTTCCATAGCTTTGCATATCAGACTCAACTGGCTAATGGGGCGATAGTTCCCAGGGTCTGTAGTCACTCCTCCTTTGTGGAGAGGGATGACTGTAGCAGTGCGCCATTCGATAGGGACAAAGCCCGAGATGAGGTTGTGATTGAACAGGGCACACAGGTGAGGTGCCAGTTCACTCTGTAGTTCATGTAATCATGCAGACAAGTTCGATATTGTCATGTTCGAAGTTTCAAAACTTCTATCACGTAATAGGAACCCATTAAGTTTTACCTTGTCTGGATTTTTTGGTACTATCAACCTGACCATGTCATGGACTGCAGGTGGCTTCTGTGGTTCTGAATTGCATGAAGGTGCTTGATCGATCAAGGATTGTCTGGAGGTTGGCTTGTTTGCTATCGCTAGAACTCAATTAGCACCGAGGACTACAGCATCTGCTGTTAATGAGCTACTTCATTTATTATAGGTTTATAATTCAATCCCCCTCACTGTAAAAGAAAGAAACATACAGTAATGTATGCAAAGACTGGGGTATATTCAAGGAGGGGGCTACTGAGAAACAGTGTGTCAACCTGGAGGAGTACACTGAGGCAGTGATGGGCTACACCTCGAAATGTGTGGATGATGTGACAGTCACCAAAGCCATCATCACACGAGCCATCCAGAAACCCTGGTTGACAAAAGAGGTGTATGAGCTACTGAAAGCAAGGAATGCTACCTTCATGTCTGGAGACAGGAAAGCCCTCAGAACAGCCAGAGCGAATATGAAGAAGGGAGTGAGGAAAACAAAATGCACCCATGGCAAAAAGATCCAGAGCTACTTCTCTGAGCAAAAAGACCCCAAATGCCTATGGCAGGGTATCCAATGCATAGATGACTACAAGCCCCTATCTTCACAATGTGAGGTCAACAAGAAATTCCTAAATAAGCTGAATGTCTACTTCAGCAGTTTCGAGGAAGGAAACAGAACAGCAGCAAAGAAAATGCCCATCGGCTGTAAGGAGAAGATGCTCACCCTCAACCCAGCTGATGTCCAGTGAACACTGTGCAGAGTTAACCCGAGAAAAGTGGCTGGGCCTGACAACATCCTAGGGTGAATGCTCAGGGACTGTGCAGTCCAACTAACAAATGTCCTCATGGATATCTTCAATAACTCTCTTGAGTCAGTGAATTATTCCGAAATGCTTCAAGGACGCGACAGTCATTCCATTGCCAAAGAAGTCTCCACCACCTTGCCTAAATGACTATCGCCCTGGAGCCCTTACCTTTACAGTTATGAAGTGCTTTGAAAGGCTGGTTGAGGACGCCATAACATCTGGGCTGCCTGCTCATCTTGACCCTCTGCAGTTTGCTTACCGAGCAAACCACTCTACAGGAGATGCCATCTCTCTAGCACTCCATCTATCCCTGGAACACCTTGAGAATAAAAACACCTACACAAGGGTACTCTTCATCGACTTCAGCTCTGCTTTTAACATGGTCATCCCTCTTCATCTGGTAATGAAGCTAATTCATCTAGGTGTCAATGCTCCACTTTGTAACTGGATTCTTGACTTTCTCACAGACAGACCTTAGAAAGTGTGTGTAGGAAATAACTCCTCAGATAGCATCGCTTTTAAGACTGGAGTCCCACAAGGATGTGTACTAAGTCCCATGCTGTTCACCCTGTTAACACACAGTTGTACAGCCAGGTACAATACAAACCACATCATCAAGTTTGCTGATGACACAATAGTGGTGGGCCCCATTAATAACAATGATGAAACAGTGTATAGTGATGAGGTGGAAAAACTGCTTACCTGGTGTGGAAATAACTTAGCACTAAACATACACAAGACAAAAGAGATAATTGTGGACTACTGGAAAAATTGCAAGGAACATTCTCCCCTTACCATCAATGGGGAAACAGTGGAAAGACTGAGAAGCACGAAGATTCTGGGAGTTCACATTGATGAGGACTTGTCATGGAACACCAGTACAAATGTCAGTCAAGAAAGCACACCAGAGATGGCAGTTTTTGAGAAGGCTGAGGAGAGCGAATCTTCCTTCAACAGTTCTCACTGCCTTCTACAGAGGTACCATAGAAAGCATCCTGATGAGCAACCACTTAGTATGGTATGGAAGCTGCTCTACCTCTAAGCGTAAATCCCTCAAGTGAGTGGTGAAGACAGCTGAGAAGATCATCAAGGCCACCTTATCGTCTATCCATGACTTGTACTTATCCAGATGGATCAGCATGGCTAGAGGAATAATTAAAGACTGCACTCACCCCGCGTACAGACTGTTCCTGCATCTATCATCCGGAAAGTGCTTCCAAAGCATGCATTGCAGTACTACAAGATTCAGGAACAGCTTCTTCCCTAATGTCATCCAGCTGCTGAACTCTAATGACAACTATGCTTCATGATGGCAATCTGGGTCAGTAGTAAATGTAACAGCTTGTCTCTTATTGTGCATTAATCTAGTTGCCAGTCTCATCTAATACTTAGTACAATATTCACCATGACTGTTAACTTGTAGGCCATCTAGAGCAGTAGCAATGCAGTAAAATATATGTTTTTTCAGTGCAATACATGTTAATAATTCATTAATTAACCATAGTGCAATACTCTAAGGTCCATAGTGCAATACTCTAATGTTCACAGTGCAATACTTAAATGTCTCTTTCTGTGCAAGGATCAATGCAATGTCTTAACCAAGTACCTGTGCAATACTAAAGTCTCATGCAAATAAGTTTTCACTGCAAAAAGTGTTAAAATGTGTTTCTATTTATGTGCAGTATTAGTTTGTCTACCTGCATGTTCATGATGTAATAGATAGGTGTTATATGTGTAAATGTCTGTGAAAATAGTCTAGATGTTGTCTGCACATTGAGCCTGGAGACATGGAATTTCATTCAGTTTTTGCACTTGTGTGACTTCTGAATGACAATAAAGTTTACTTTGACTTTTGACTTTGACTTTGTAATGTAATGAGGACCTCAGATCCACTCCCTTGAATCCGAAGTTGCTAGGGCCTCTGCAAGATCCCCAGTTCTCCTTGGTTCTGACAGGTTTAGTCCCTTGCTGTGTTTCTACTTGCCTGCCAATCTCCATCAGATCCTAAGTCTTCTGATCTGACTGTGACTGTTGCTGCAGGACTTCTGTGGATCAGATTTTTGTGCAGACTCCTTTGAATCCTAGTTTCTTCTACCATTGGAGCTGATAGATCTGATAATTTTCAATTTTCTCTTCCTCTTCTTCAGACCCTAAGACTGGAATCTGATGGATGTCAGGTGCTCACAGAGAGTTGTGCAGTTCACGGATCCAGCGCCTTCAGATCTGGAGCTACTGGACCATTGTGGTTTTCTTTGGAGCTGAGGTGCTCATTGGATTCAAGGGCTTCGTTATTTGTTGTTTCTGCAGCCAATTCCTTGCAATACCTCTCAGCTATCCAGATTTTCACAGAATTTCTAGCTCATGCCCTTTACTCTGTTCCTCATAATGTATGAGAGCTTGAATATAATATGCATTTGAATTCCAGACTTCATATCCTTCACAGGGATACAGGTGAGAGCTATGCTGTTATTCCAGCAGCCTTTTAAGTTTTTAGGACCATCCTTTGGAGATTTTTTTTTATCTCTGTGGGCCTTGGTCCCCCTGTTCTCTCAGGCTTTCTCCTAACAGTTTTGCTTTGAGGGGTTAAGAGGTGTGCTCCATGTCCTGTATGGAGGATTTTCTCAGTTCTGCTTTATGGTGGATGTGTGGAGACATTTATTAAGTCTGCCTTGTCTGCCCAGTGTTCAGTTGATTCCTTAGAATATTGTTTAGGAGGCCAGAGCTCTGTTCTCTGCGTGCTTTTGTTCCGGGTTCCGGTTACCTTTCTGAATTTTGATGAAAATTACTTGTCTTGTGATAGTGTGGCCATTGTTCCCATTCGGTTCTGCTTCTCTTCTTCCTAAGGTGGTCTTTTTCTGAAGGAAATTTTCCCCCTGGGGTGCAGTTCCTGGGAACAGGCATTCCAAATCCTCCATGGGGTCTGTCATGGGTGAGAGGAGGATGCCTCTTGCCTTCTGCTTTCAGTTCCCCCTTCTTTTCACCCCCTGTGGAGTGTGGAGATTCCACCAAGTGTGGTAGTAGTGACTACTGTCACTAAACAAGAGCTGGTGTTCAAAGTCCCTCTATCCATCCTCCCAACAGTAAGCCCGGAACTATGGTCAAATTTGGATAGCAGGAATTCGAGTCAGATACTTCCAAACTGTGGTCATCTACTACCTGCACACTTCTCTAGAGCTTAGAGATGGAACTTTTATACTCTCCCAAACTGAGAGAACTTTACAACCAACTAGCCCTCAACTGAAACAAAAAAAACTGTTATTGGATGTCTTTACATGACGTTATGTTATTTCGAGCAACTCCTTAAGGGGTCATGGTTTAATGCCCCCTTTGATGGTTTCTCTTTCTTCAGGGCATCAGTGAAGGATGCGCTTTTCCTGCAGCTTACAAAAAAAGACTACAAGACTCTGGCTACCGCTGGAATCAAACTTTTCCTCTTCTCTTGATGCAAGTTTTCAGGAAACACAGAGGTGTTAAGAAATGTGTGGCTAAAGACTGTTTCGAGTCCCTCAGGATTCTTACAAGAATAATTCCTCCTAGGGCAAGGGAGGACTTCTTCAACCACAGGTATCCCCATAGAGGCAGAGTGGGTCCGCAGAACCAGGTGTCTAAATGCTCCTTCTTTTATAGGCCCTATCAGCATTCTGAAGCATCACCGGACTGTCCACCTATCGAGTCTTTTGGGGGGGCCATGTTTTCACAGAGGTCTTTACATTCCCTGTTTCCCGCTGTTTATCCAGGAGTCAAAAGTTCTGGATATTTTATAGTTCAGTCCATCCCGTTTCATATGCATAAGGTTGGTTGAATGTACTACAGGATGCAAATTACCACATTGAAATAGATAGGCATTCTGGGAATCATCTGCTTTTTTGTCAGGGAGCCAGCCACTACCCATTCAGATCAATGCCCCTTGCTCACACACTACAGCCCTCAAGGTGTTTCTTAATGCTGGGTGGTCGTGGTAGCTCACATGAGATTAGAAGGATTCCAACTGTTTTTTGTGTGAGTCCTCCAATGGACATTGGCTGTTCAGTGGTCTGTTCTTTAGCAACTCTGTCAGTTCCTATCAAACTAACTGCAATAATTTGCAAATATCGTCTTCAATTGTGGATTCTTTTAGGCATCCTGTGCCTCAGCAGGCCATTCCTTCTTCCTCCTCCAATGGCCACTGTGACCATGGACGCATCTCAACTGGGGCTGGGGGGCATTTCAAGGGAAAATTGGTCTAAGGCACATGGACTTGCATGGAGATCAGGTCACTTATCAATGTTCTGGAGATGAGAAGAGTTCTTTTAACATTTCAAGCCTTTCAGGATGTTCTATTGCAATTCATACTGGCAACATGCCAGTGGTCTGGTATATCATACAAGGAAGAACCGGCTCATATCCACTATGCAGAGAGGCCAAGGGGGTCTGCGAATGGGCTATATCTTCACACCACTTTCGATTTGCAGCATACATAAGAGGGAAATCCAGCATTCTTGTGGACAAACTCAGCAGGTCCATCCTGACCTCTCATGAATGGTCCCTCAATTAATCAGTAAAGAATATGATTTTCAGCCATTGGGGCCTACCTTGCTGCTACCTCTTTGCCTCTCCCCAGAACAACAAGTACTTTGCTCTAATTTCCCCCTCCTGGGGAATCCCCGATGGATGATTTGGTTCACAATTGCCCTCCCATCTTCTGTATGTTTTTCCTGTTCTGGTGATCCCAAAGTTCCTGCAGAAAGCCAGAATGCTGAAGAGTTCAGTCATCCTCATTGTCCCTTGCTGGCCTCATCAGATATGGTTCCCCTTTCTATGGTCTCATCTGACATATCCTGCATAGATTCTGGAGCCCAGACAGGACCTCCTCTCTCACCCATCAGAGAGTCAACATCCCAGTCTCCACACCCTCAAATTGACTGCTTGTTTTCTCCAATTCCAGTAATTATACAATGGTTCAGGCTTGCTTTCCCTGTTCATGACATAGCTTTAGCTTCCCAAAAAGTTTCTTCTAAAAATGGAAAAGATATACATATGGGCTTTGAATAGAACATTAACCCCTTTTTCAGTTCCTATTTCTGCTTTCTTTCCATTCCTTGCCAACTTTTTTTTAAGAAAATGTGAGTTTCTTCTGTTATTACACTTCAGTTAGTAACTATATAGATTTTACACTCTGGAAACAAATTTATTTCCTGCGACGACTTCCAGAGTATTTATTTATTTTATTTTACATTTGTTGACCAGGATAGACTGACTGGATATATGTCCATTTTCAGCGGAGGCCCGGGGAGAAAAGCTCCATACAGATGAACACAGGACAGAAAAGAACAAGATAGTACAAGTTACAATGCAAAAGACTGATACAAATTTAAATATTACACATTATCAATCTCAAAACAAATCAAGATAAAAACTTTTCAAATATAGGTAGAAAATACCACAAGATTAATGAAAAACCACTCAAGTTTAATTAAAAAAGTAAATAAATCCAGTAACAGGAAGCGCTTTTCATCCAGTCGATGACTGGACTTCTTCAGATGAAAACACTCAGTCAAATGCAGTTTTAAAAAGAAGATACTCTCCACCCAACAGGTTTTCAACCAATCAGTTTGACAGAACTCTAATATGTAGTGCCAAAGTTAAAACACACACAGCATTAACCCATTTGATTGGCAGTTATTGTTCCCAATTTTTCTGAGTATGATGAACGCATGTTACACCCTCTTGATGTTCATATACAATTACGTTTCTACTTCACGGGATCATATAGTACAGAAAGTCTGTCCAGCTGTTTGTCCTTTTCTACTAAATGCCTAGTTCAAGCAGTCTCCAATATTACACTGGCCAAATTGATTGCTCACTTTTTTTATTTTTTTTGCTGATTTGTACCCAAATGGTTTGCAATTGCCTAGTCACCATGGAGCCCATTCTACCAGACCTATGGCTATCACATCTGCTTTTCTCCCAGAGATTCCATTGAGGTTATTGGTGCTATAACCACTTGGTCAAAGACTCATACCTTTGTGGCACATTACAAGCTGGGCATTATTTTCAGAAGCAAAGCTTTTTTTGGTTCGACAGTGCTCTTGCATATCTTTCTTGAGGGTTTCCTAGGAGTTATGTTGCTGGAGACAGTGACCCATCAGTGAAGAAGAACAACAAGGGCATCATCAGATTTTAGAGTTATGTACTTACAGTAACTTAGCATCTGTATTGTCCATTTTCGTTCTTCCTTACCTTCCCTTCCAGCCGTCCCCCAGCCTTGTCATTCCTGGAAGGATTTTGGATGATATAGGAACTTTCACCTTCCTTATTTGAGCCTTAATCTTTTCCTTATCTGTCTTGTCTTTATAAATCAGTAGGCAGGAAACTAGATTTGGGGCCTTAGGGGTGGTGTCATGCATTATGGGAAGAGGGAGGAGCTCCAGATTAGGATCCAAAGTCTTGGAAATGTGGCAGAGTCGGATCTGAGACCCATCAGTGAGGAAAAATGAAAATGGACAACACAGATTCTAAGTTATGCAAGTACATAACTCCTAATTTTATCTGAGGGTGAGGGAGGTATTCATCAGGTTCTTGATAGGGAAGATGTTAAAGGCTCACTCATGGAGGTAAGGCCTATGGCTTAAACACCAAATCCCATATGTCTGGGCAACCCAAAGAAACATGCACAGAAAACCAAACATGTATTGCCCCCCCACCACCCCCTTCCAATAAAAAAAAAATATTAGCTTAATTTTGCTCAAGGGCTATTTAAAGCTATTCAATCCTTTCTGCCAGCTTCTTCATCTTCCATTTCTACCTTTTTGAAGAGGAAGAGAGTTCCAACCTGTTTTGAAGACGATAATGAAAGGCTTGATCATGCCACCCAAATTACCCCCCCCCCAAAGTGAATCTGAGGCAGTGGACACATTATCCTCTGACTCTGCTAATGAGGAAATTTCTTTCTGTGACACAATAGCTTATTTTTTTTTTTAATGGGAGGTTACATAGGTTTATGAGTCCCAGAAAAGGTATACTATGAGCTGCTAAATATGGACATCCTTAAGCCTGCTATACCTTCAGATGCCCTTCTATATCACTGTTGCAGTATTCTTAACCAGAGGAATCTCCTGCCAAGGACAGACCAACATCTAGCCAGTTTACAAAATCCTTTGCATCTTGTATGTACCATACGTATGCTCCCCACACAGGATGTACAGCATAAAAGTAATGTAAGGACACAGTTACCCAAAACTACTCCAGTCCAAATGTAATCATTGCTCATCATTTTGTATGCCTTTTACTGTGCTTAATACCTTGCCATCAGATAAGTGCCCCATGGAGGTCTTTTTTTCTTTTTACTGTTGGTCTTGTTTTTCTTTGGTTTCCTGGTGTTCATGTCATCCAAGAAGGGAAAATGTCAGTGTGGGAGGCAGATTCCACATAAGGAACATCAAGAACAGTCTTTTGTTTGGGTGCTTCCCACGACCAATTCTTCTGCAGTATCTCTAAGACTTTTTTGACTAAGACTGACAGTTGTCTTCTCTGGCCATCTGTCTTGAGAACCAGAGGCTTAAACAGCCCAGAGTAGCATGGTGAAATTGATTAACCCCAAGGTACTCCCATTAAGCAAGAAGAAAGCCAAGAAATCTGAGATGGATTCTTCAGCTGTCCAGCCTCCACCAGATGTTTTTCTAGAAGTGGGAGATAGCTCTGTATGCCTTCTTGTGTCGACCTTCAGATTCCTCTGCTGTGACCCCATCAGAGGCCTGCATGCATCCTTTTTTTCAGACTTCGTTTGAGGCTTTTCAGGCATCTGCTGTGGACATCAAGGAGGAACCGTGATTGATTATCTTGGAGGTCCCTAGTGAGATTCCACAGATTCTGGTCAGGGAAGAGGTTCCAGGAACTCTTATTGAATCCTGTCAGGGTTTGGAACCTCCAGTGTTTCTAGGGCTGACATCCCTACCAAGAATAAATAGAAGACTAACCATTCTTCTCTACATCCCATGTACCATCAAAGGGAATGGCAGGAGTTTACTCTGGGTTTGTTTAATGCCTTAATGGCCCTGAAACCTCCCCAGGGAGATTTTGTGCTTAACCCAACTCCTTCCAAATGGCTTAGAGGACCTGAATCATCTGATGAGGATTCAGAGTGTGATGAAGAGTCCTTGTCTTACTTTTCCCAGATGCCTTATCTTTTGGCTTATGGCTCTGATGAAGAGGAGTCCATTAGCCCTAAGTCTCCTTTCAAGGAGGAGTTGTTCGGGAAATAGTGGCCACAATGATGGAATACTTTAAGTGAGATTCTTCTCAGGTGTCTTATATCCAGAACAGGTATTATGAGTTGCTTCAGGTGGACACTCCTAAACATTCTGCATTACCTCCTGTGCTGGCTGTATTGTCAGACATCTTTATAGCTGTCTCTAAGACTCCTGATTCTCAGCCCTCTGCTCCAAGAAACCTGACAGATTCTATAAGATTCCTGACAATTGTCAATTCCTATTTAGGTGTCCTGCTGCTGATCTTGTTGTGGTATCAGTATCCTCTGACAAGCCTTCTAAGCTTTTCCCCTCTCCCAAGCTTCTACCTTCTGATAAGGATATTAGGGCCATGGAGAGAATTGGAATGAATGTCTATACTGCTTCTACTTTGGCCTTTAGAGCCATCAATTACCAGACTCACATGATCAGATATGCTCTGGCCTTGATTTCCCAGGCGTGTTAGGTTATTTCTGATCTCCCTGCTTGTGAAGCAAAGTCTTCTGCTTTACCTATTTTGGGTTCTGCCTCTTAGGTGGCTTGCCACTCTATCAAGTGCAGTTATGATGCTGCTGTTGCCTCTTACAGAGCTGCTGCCTTTAGATCTGTCATGAGACATTACTCTTGACTTCACCTGCAGTCATTACCTGAAAGCATTAAGGCCAAGTTGCTGGATGTTCCTTCGGATAATAAAAATCTCTTTGGGACTGCTGCTGCTGATACAAGTCTCTTCAAGGGAAAGATAGAGCTCTGCAGGACTTTAAATATATTTTTATGTCCCCTATCCCTTAGTTCCAGAGGAACTAACCTAATAGGTCTGCTTTTATTCACAGACAACCTCGTCAGGCCACTAAAGTCAGGAAGGGTGGTAGATGAGCTCCTCCTTCTAAGTCTTCTCAAGCTGCTGTGGTCAGAAGACTCCTTTATCTGGCAAGACTTCTTCTCTTTGACACTTTGCCCCCCAACACTTTTTCCAGGTGCCCTTGTCCCTTCAGTTCTCCCTCTATCTTCCAAACTGACAACTCATCACCTCATATTCTTGGGTTCTGTCCATCAGCTGTCAGGGTTACTTCATGGGGCAGAAGTTCCTCCCTCCTTTTTCAGGGATTCCTTAGCCTTCTTGAGAGCAGCTTCTTCATTTTACAGAGGGTCTTGGGTCCCTGGTAGACTAGAGAACTATTCAGCCTGTCTCTCCTTCTCAAGCAGGAAAAGGATTTTACTCCAGAATGTTTCTAGTTCCTCCAAAGGAGGGCTCTTGCAGGCTTATTCTGGATCTCTCCTTGCTCAACCCTTTCTCAGAGTTCCTTCTTTTCGGATGCTTTCTCTTCCAACTCTGTTTACTCTGTTGCTGCCCCAGGCTTTTTGGGTGTTTTTGGATCTGAAGAATGCTTACTTTTATATTCCTAGTCATCCTCTTTTCAGGATGTTTTTATGTTTCTCTGTTTCTTCCTTTCATTTTCAGTTCCTTGCTTTGACCTTTGGTCTCTATACTGAACCAAGGCAATTCAGAAAATGCCTAGCTCCTGTGATTGCCTTTTGCAAGCTCTAATGCATTCAGATTTTTCCTTTTTTTCCACACAGACGGTGCCTCTTTGTACTAATTCTTTTTTTATGCCCAAGGTTTTAATGAGTTGCCCTTAAATCAAGCAATACAGTTCCCTTGCTTTTTTCCTTCTCCACAGTCTGCTAGTGAGAGTGCACAGACAGCTCAGGTATTATTTGGATAAAAATAAAGCCATTCATACGTCTGACCAGTTTTATTTCTTTACATCCCAGGACTTTGGGTTTAGCTGTTACAAAACAAACAGTCTCCTCCTTGATATTTAAGGCTATTTCCTTTTGTTATTCTTTTTATGACAAGTGCCCGTCTACTTCAGTTAAAGCTCATTCCTCAAAGGCTGATGCCTCTACTAGTGCTTTCTTTAAGGGTTTGGACTCTGATTCCATCCTTGAAGCTGTTACTTGGTTTTCTGTGCACACCTTTTCTAAGGATTATAAGTTATAAGTTAGAAGCTAGAGCCAGAGCAGGTTTTACTAGGGCTATCCTGCATGGGTCTGTTGAGGGCTTTTCACAGCCTTCTACCTCCCTTTCTTTTTCTTGAGCCCTTGTACTCTCCCTACTATAAAGAATACTGCAACAGTGATGTAGAAAGGCATAGTACAGTTGTGTTAAATCTAAGCATAACAATAGATGACCTTCTCTTCAACATTGCAGTATTTGGTCCCTCCTACCATCCTTCTTTTTTCCTTCGGGTTTTATTTAGTTGCCCTCATGGCCGAGGGTCTCCCTTTTCCTTCTGCATTTTCTCAATTTGGATTTGTACAGCCTTTTTTTTGTCCTATGGAGACTTCTCTGCAGGGGCAATTCAGTCCTGGGTAACTGAATCCTTATGTCACCATTATGCTGTACATCCTATACAGTGAGTATATGTGACATATGTCACATACAAGATATATAGGTTTTGCTATACTGAACAGATTTTGGGTTATCCTTGGCAGGAGATCCCTATGGTTAAGAAAATTCCAACAGTAAAGAAAATGGCATCTACAGTTATGGTAGGATTTTACACAACTGTACTTTCAGGGGACTCGAGAACATGCATTTTTGGATGTCTCTCTGTCCCCAAACAGCCTCTAGCCCCTAAAAAGCCTGACTGGTTTTATAGGGTTCCTGATTCTCACAAGTACTTCTATAGAAATCCTTCTGCTGATCCTGCTGTCATATCTTAGTCTCATAGATTCATAGGTAGGTACTAGGCTATCTGCCCAAGGGCATTTATAAGCCTAGCCAGAGTGTAGGCTTTCGCCGCCCCATTGATTAATTAACTGATCCTCTGTCAAGCAGAGCCAGTGAAGTGATCCCAGGGGTGTATTTTCTGTTATCCATCCACTCGTCAAGGTTTCTCTTGAAGGGTGTTAGTGAGGGGTTCTGCCTAATGTAGTTTGGAATTTTGTTCCAAAGCATGGGGAGTCTCTGTGACCGGAATCTATCCCCCCAGCATGTTCTATTTATTGTTGTGGTGAGGTTTAGCTCACCAGAGCATGTGGCTTACAGTGACTTGGATTTCTTTAGGTAGAGTATGTCCATCAATTCTGAGTTGGACATGGCTTTGTAAGTCAGGCAGAGATCACCTCTGAGTAAGCAATATGCCACTGAGTACAGCCGGAGTTTTTTCAGTCAGGCTGCATAGGACATATGTTTGAGGCCAGTAATCCTCTTGGTGAGGTACTTTTGTAGTCTTTCCAGCTGTTGGAAGTGTCTTATGAGGTACATCCCAAATGGGGCATTGTACTCTATGATGGGTCTGATGAGTGACGGGTAGAGGGGCACTATAACCTCTTTATTTCTAGATGTGAACCCTTTAGTAATTAGACGGGCCACATAGAAGAACACAGTGAACAAGTTAAGCATTTTTTTGTTTTATTCGTATGTTAATAAAGTTGGAGTTCATGTCTACAGTGGTTCCAGGTGCTTTGTTTTTTTTTTGTATTGGTGAAGTTATTTGTGAGGCACCTTTTCCTCATCCATTTTGAGCACATAGAAGGATTTCCTAACTACTTTGGCAATATGATTGTCAAAGGAGAGATTACTATTTACCTGGGTTCCCAGATCTCTTATTACCTCTTCTGTATTAAGGGGGCTGCCACCTATGTGGTAATTTGTGAGTGTTTTGTTTTTCCCAAATGGGATGACTATGAATGTTTTGGCATTTAGCTTGAGGCCATGACTTTGACACCAGGTGTCCTTCTCAGTAAGGTCCTTTTGGAGGATGTCAGCCGGAGAGTAAATTATGTCTCCCAGTTTGCAGTCATCGGCGAACTTGGTTAGCCATAGTCCTCCTGTGATTGCCTCTACTTCTGAGAAGTATATGCCAAACAGTAGGGGTCCCAGCACCGAGCCTTGTGGGACACCACTTGTGACTGGTTTAGCGTCGGACCTGGAGCCCGCTATTCTTACCATGTGAGTTCTGTCTGTAATCCAGTTGGCAACCCATCTCGTGACGTAGGGGTTTATGTTCAGGCTGGTGAGTTTTTCTGTAATACCTGAGTGGGGAATGGTGTCAAAAGCCTTGGCGTGGTCAAGGTAGGCTGTGTGAACCACCTTTCTCTCGTCTATGGCCTTGGTGACTATCTCGAAGAAGTCAACCACGTTTAGTAGGCATGATCTGCCCTTAACAAAGCTGAACTGGGTCGGGTCAAGTGTTTGGAAGTTCTTTGTTAATGAGTTCCATGATGATGCGCTCCATAGCCTTGCAGATCAGGCTAATCAGGCTTATGGGGCAACAGTTACCAGGGTCAGTTATGTCCCCTCCTTTGTGGAGTGGAATAACCATTGCTGTGCACCATTCTATGGGCATGTAGCCTGGTGAGAGGCTGAGGTTGAACAGCGTGTTTAGGTGGGGGTTAGTTCGTTCTGCAGTTCATGCAAGATGCAGCCTGGGACACCATCTGGCCCCATTGACGCTGTGTTTTTTGCTTTTGAAAGGGCTGTTTTCACCTGTGCATCTGTGATTTCTGGGACACTACACTTTTCCGGTATTGTTGTGGGCCCTTTTGGGAGTGAGGGGGGGGGGTGAGGTTGGCACTGAATCTATCTGCCAGGATGTTGGCAATATCAGTAGGTTCAGTATATTTTGTGCTATTTTGCACTAGTTCAGTACATATCTGTGAGTTGCCACTTAGATTCTTAACATAGCTGAAGAAGGCTTTGTGGTTATCTTTTGAAACCTTGGCTATTTTTCTTTCGGAGTTAGCCTTGGATGATTTTATGAGGGATCTTAATTTCTTACTGATACTAATCAGGGCTGTCTTTCCTTCTTGGGATTTGCTTTTTTTCTGAACTAGTTTCCTCCTTCTATTGTATAGCCTGTTTATGGCAGGGGTCCACCAGACTGGTTTCCTTCTCTTAGAGGAGTGAGTCTTGGTTTTTCTAGGGATGGCACAATCCATGCATCCTTGTAGGTGCTCATAGAGTGCATTTGTAAAGGTTTCTGCATCTTGGGCAGCGTTATCCTTTAACATGGGGGCTGTGAAACTTACCACCTCTGTCTTAAGTAAGGAGAAGTTTGTTTTAGAAAAGTTTTTTTACTGTGGTTTCCTTAGTTGGGGGTGGTGGTGGGGTGTGGACATCCAGAGTGATTAGTTTATGGTCTGATCTAACCAGTGACGGGTTGTCCTCCGGTGTGGAACACCTGTTGCCCATGTTGGTGATGACCAGGTCCAATATGTTTTCACCTCAGGTAGGGGAGTTTACCAGCTGATCGAGGGCATTTGTGTTGATGAATTCCAGGAAGCCCTGGACCTGGGAGTTTGTACTCGAGTAGTTTTCCCAGTTAATGGTAGGGTAATTGAAATAGCCCAATATCAGGGTGTTCTGTAGGACCTTCATGTTTTCCAGTGTCTCCAGAAAGGTGGAGTGGTGGTCTTGGGTCATGGAGGGTGATCTGTAGCAGACCACAATTTGCATTGCAGATTTGCTCGATGTTAGTTGCACATGGATGATCTCAGAGGTATCATACTACACCACTAACCTGGAGGTGTAGGTATCCTTGATGAATATGGACACACCCCCTCCTTTTGTGTTTTGGCCTGTGTTCTGTGGCCGAAACGTATGGTATGAGTTGTAGCCCAGTAGTGCTGGGGTGCTCTCTGGCACCTTGAACCAGGTTTCAGTTAATGCACAAATGTTGACGTTCTCCATACTGAGGAGTGCTTCGAGTGCGTGCATTTTGAGATTTAAACTCCTGGCGTTGAGTAGCATAACCCTCAGTTTTTTGTTAATTGTGCTGTTTATGGAGGTGGGTCTGACTTTTAAGCCTTGCCTAAAAAGGCACTATGGGGGCAGTAAGAGCCTTGGCCAATATTTGAAAGCCTAGGGGTGACAGGCGCAAGCCGTCTCTTGCGAAGCAACGCGGCTTGTCGAGCATGTCATCCCCGGCTAACAGACACTGGATCCCCTTTGAATGACACCAGAAGCTTAGCCAGTTGTTGAAATTGATAATTTTTTCTTTATACTGTGGTATCATTCTTGGAGAGGGCAGGATGCTACTCACGGTCAGGGTCATACCAGCCTGGGCTACATGATCAGAGAGCTCTTCCATGTCTCTTTTCATGTAGTCCAGGGAGGTACATCTCATGTCATTCACACCAACATGAAGAATGACAGAGTCATATTTGTACTTGTTCTGGAGTGACCTGAGTGCTTGTGTTATGTGGTGGATTCTGGCTCCCCACAGGCAGCTAACAGTAACCTTCTGCTTGTCCAGCCTAGTGAGTGGGATGTCAGTGTGACTGACTATAGAGTCACCTATCACTAGTGTGTTAGGTATGTTATTTCGCCTTAAGGGCTGTGTGTGCGGCACACTGATTTTGTGTTTTATGTGTTGTCTGGTTTGTGAAGGGAGGTGCAGGTTGTTTGGGTGTCTGCTTTGGAGGTCTCTGATGCTTTTGCAGGTTTTTATTTAGAGCCTCTGAGTATGATTTTTGAGCTAACAACTCTTTGGAGCTAACAAAGAAACTAGAGCCTCTCCCTCTTCTAACTCAGCCACTAATGATAAAGTCAGCAGAGCAGTTGATAGGTGTGGCAACAAGGTATTCACTTTTGCCACCGTAGCATTTAGAGTCATAAACTATAAAACCCATATGTCCTCAATATCTTTCATAAGATCACAGCTACAGTATTCTAGACTGTTGGGTTATTTTTTCAAATAACCTTGATGTCCACCAAGGACACCAAATCCAAAAAACTTCCATAGAGCCATTCCTCCAACATATGACTTAAGCCGGTGGACATAAGGGTACATAAGTAGATGTATGAGCATAAATCCTGAGACTGTCTCACCACCAGTCCATATGTAGGTCTCAGAATCATTGGTCAGCTCTACTTGTGGTCATTGGTACCATTGGCCTTCACTGGTTCAGAAAGTACCCACATTGGGAAACCTTCTTTTCTTTTTTCTCACTGGTATTGTTGGTTGTTGCTCTGCTAGATGTTAACTAGGAAAGGAAAGTTCGATTGTGGTAGTCAGATTCCCTACAAGCATCTCCATTCTCAGTGCCTTTTTTTCTAGGGGCAGAGCACGATTATAAAAAATTCTATGATTCATCAATCTTTAAAAACTTGACTTTTGTCACTCAATGCTTATTTGGAAATGCAGTGTTTAAAGTGCTTAGCCCAAGTTAAGATGGTGGACTCTTCTACCTCTGACAATCCCACCCATACATAAGAAGAAATTTAAAAGGCCTAATCCTGAAAGGAGTGCTGTCTAGTCAGGCTTGGATGTACCTGCTGAGACTTTAGAACCCCCAGTATGCCCAACAACTCCTCAAGACTCCTGCAATCCTGCCAGAAGCTGGTATAGTGTCTGAAGTTCACACATCAAAAATGACTGTAGTTACCAATTATGATGAGAAGGAGGAAACTTATAGTATTATTTCAGAGGGATCCAAGGGCATCCTGCAAATTCTTGTGAGTGAGAGAAGTTGTAAGGGGTCAGAGCCTTCCTGGTTAGTAAAAGCGGACATCACATTGAAGAAAAAGAAACAATACCAAAAACATTTCTTCCCCCCAGATGACCCAGGAAAGAGAGTGGATGGGCTTCTCTCTCAGGGCCTATTTAAAGCTGTCACAGCACTCATGGTTTCTCCTACCACTCAAAAAGAGGCCTTTAGAAACAACTTTTGATGAGAAAGAGGATGACTCAGATTCTGATGATGAGAATGCCATTTTCTCTGATTTCCCCAGTAGAGGAAATTTCATTTGGGAAACTATTGTCAGTATGATGATACATTTTGAATGGAATTCCAAAGAAATTTCTGATATTCAGCAAAGGTACTGTAGCTTTCTGGAGGTGGACACCCCCACCTGCTCTACAGGCCATCTTGAATGCCTTTGCATCCACTTCCTCAGCAATAACTTCCAGCCTCCAGCCCTTAAAAGGCCCAATACATTTTACAATTTCAGGAACAGGGCAAACTCATGAAAGACTGTAGACAGATCTTTGTTATTTTGATTTCCAGATACAAACGGAATTATCTCACCAAGCCCACTCAAAAGGTAATCTAGGCCTTCACATAAGGCCAAGAAATGACCTAGGTAGATATTTCAGGATAAACCTGAGGGGGGGGTCTCTAGATCTGGGAGGAATCTCTACCTGGGCAAGCTTGCATAACTTACCCCCTGCTTCCTAACTTGCACCTCTCCAAAAGGCTCTTCTCATTCCTAAAAATGGGTTATTCATCACAACAGACAAATGGTTTCTCTCTCTATCATTTGACATGGGGACAGAATGACTTAGAAAGAGCGTCCCTCATTCACTGGCATCCTTCCATCTCCTCACAACCAGATTCAGCTGCTCTATCCCATCATCCAGACTCTAATCCAACAGGGTACAACATGAGCTCATTGAGTTGATCTCTCGGTGGGTGCGGTAGCCTCCAGACTTCATTGAACCAACCCCTTGGAGACCAAATAAAATAATTACAGTGCCTGAAGATAAAAAATTTTGGTCAAGAGGTGTTCCAGTAGATGCCATGGTCATGGCAGCAACCACAAAAAAAAAAAAAAGAACTTGCAGAAGAGAGTTCTACTATCCATCCTCGTAATAAGGATTCCAGGATGATGGATAGATGTTGGAAGCATGTGTTCACTATCTCTTTAGTGACCTATGCCCTGAGGTCCCTGAATTATCTTTCTCATTTTACCAGACTGCAGAGAAATCTGCTCAAGGAGCTCTCAGATACTCTCTCAGCAGCCATGTCTGAAGAGGTAGAAGCTTCCATTACCTCACAGCTGACCACCCTACATTCCATTGCAAACTCCTCCATGAGGCTCATTTCACATGCAGCCGAAGAGGCGAGTAGAGCTATGGGTTCAGGTATCTCCATGAGGAGGCAGACCGGGATGCACTTATGTGACTTTGCTGAGCCCTTTAAATCTTTGTTTGTCAATGGTCTGTTTAACGGTACTTCTTTATTTGGCCTAAAAGTTAGAGATGCGCTGACAGGTGTGAGAAAGATGGGAAAACCCTTTCTTCTGTGGGTGTTCATTTTTCCACTACCCAGAGACCATATTCAAAAAATCAGAGGAACAGCAGAATGATGTATTTCAGAAAATCACAAGAGTCTTTTCCTCAGGCACATGGTGAAATTTCCACCAGAGGCAGAGGGGGAACAATGATGGAAGACGCTGCCCTCACAGCAGGGGTGCTTAGTATAACCAAGGGTTCAGAGGTTCATTCTTTGGGAAACCCTTCCAGCACTCCTGAATGGAAGCCCAATTGCTGTTCTCTGGAGCTTGGCAGGGGTCGACTATCCCTGCACCTGAGAGCCTGGCTGAACATAAACTACAAATGGGTGCAGAGGATAATATCCAGAGGATACTATATTCCCTTTTCCCATCCACTGCTCCACAGCAAAAATACTCCCCAATGTTCTATCCAGTCAAAGGGAGCAAGCAGCCATCCGGATACAAAAGCTGCTAGACAAGAGAGTCATCAAAGAAGTCCCACTAGACCAGAGAGGATCCGGTACTTACTCAAGGTTCTTTTTGGTACCAAAAAAGACAGAAGACTGGAGACCAGTTTTGGATCTCATCAGAACAAATCAGTTCAGTATATATATATATATATATATATATATATATATATATATATATATATATATATATATATATATATATATATATATATATATATATATATGGATCTCATCAGAACAAATCAGTTCAGTATATATATATAGATGAGATCCAAAAACTGTTGAGTTGTTTAATAACTTCCTGACTTGATCTCTTATGGTCACTACTTTTGATGATGGAAGATGTGCTATCATATCAATTATGTTTATGTTTGCTCCTATGAAGTCCAATTCTTAAGGGGGTGTAGATTTGACTTTTTGTAAATCACAGTAATACCTAGCGAAGAACAAGTTTGAAGAACCATATCTTTTGCTTCTAGAAGTAGATGCCTGGTTATGGTGATGATGAGCCAGTCATATAGGTATGGAGACACCGGGAATCTTTGCTGTCTAAAGTGAGCTGCTACTACTGCCATACATTTGGTGAACACTCTGAAGGCTGTAGTGAGGCCAAACAGCAGACTGCCTCCTTTATATATATATATATATATATATATATATATATATATATATATATATATATTGGTAGTGAGGCCAAACAGCAGACTGCCTCCCAGCTAGAAGCACAAATGACTTCTGGATCACCTGTCCATCTTTATATAAAGATGGACAGGTGATCCAGAAGTCATTTGTGCTTCTAGCTGGGAGGCAGTCTGCTGTTTGGCCTCACTACAGCCTTCAGAGTGTTCACCAAATGTATGGCAGTAGTAGCAGCTCACTTTAGACAGCAAAGATTCCCGGTGTCTCCATACCTATATGACTGGCTCATCATCACCGTAACCAGGCATCTACTTCTAGAAGCAAAAGATATGGTTCTTCAAACTTGTTCTTCGCTAGGTATTACTGTGATTTACAAAAAGTCAAATCTACACCCCCTTAAGAATTGGACTTCATAGGAGCAAACATAAACATAATTGATATGATAGCACATCTTCCATCATCAAAAGTAGTGACCATAAGAGATCAAGTCAGGAAGTTATTAAACAACTCAACAGTGTTTGCCCCAACAGTACTTCAGGCCTTGGGTTCTATGGCAGCAGCAATAATACTAGTTTCACTGGCCAGATTCCACGTGAGAGTATTACACTGACTTCTCGCAGTACAGTGGTCTATCTTTCATCAACTCATGTCAGCCACAATAAGAGCTATGGACACTTGCAAGAGGGCTCTATCAGTGAATTTATTCAGAACAGCTTATTTAAGGTCACCCTTTTGTCCCCCTGCTCTCCAAGGCCACAGTGACCATGGATGCTTCCCAGATAGGGTGAGAAGGGCATTATCTGGGAAAGACAGTCCAAGGCACGTGTACTACTTAAGAGGCCAAGTCACCCATAAATGTCCTGGAGATTAGAGCAGTGCTACTAGTGTTGCAAGCCTTTCAGAATGCTGTTCCTTGCGGGACAATTGCAATTCAATATGACTGCATGTTGGTAGTCTAGTACGTCAACAAGCAAAGGGAAACCAGAGCATATTCCTTATATCAAGAGGCACTCAGAGTGTGGCAATGAGTAAATGCACATTCTGGGAAAGACAAATGTGACAGCAGACAAATTGAGCAGGTCCATAATTATATCTCGCGAGTGGTCCCTCAATCAGAAAGTGGTAGAAAACATATTTTGCACATGGGGCCAGCCTTTTTGTGACTTTTTTTGCATCCCCACTGAGCAACAAATGCTCTACATTGCCCTGATCCTCTCAAGAGGGGAGTCCCTGAGGGATTCTCTCACTCATGATTGGCATCTTGGTCTGTTATATGCCTTTCCTCCTACCTCATTAATCCCCAAATATCTTCAGAAAGTGAACAGGTTGAAGAGAAAAGCAATCCTCATTGCCCTGTATTCGCCTTGGCAAATCTGGTTTTCCTTTCTTTGACCTCACCTATGGAAGAAACCATGGATTCTGGATCCAATTCCAGACCTCCTGTCGCATCCAACAGGAATGCCTCAGCCAAACATTCATAGTCTCAAGCTGACAGCTTGGTTTTTCCAATTCCGCTGATAGCCAGACAACCTATGCTCTCTTCACTAGTGTGCTGTATCCTACTATCCTGTCATAGGGCATCCACTTCTAAGTTATATAACAGTAAATGGAGGAGATTTGTACATTGGTCTCAACAAAACAGTGTAGATCCTTTTCACACAATTCTCGAGTTTTTAATGCAGGTTTTTAATGAGGGGGTAGCTTATTCTATGATAAAAGTGCAGCTAGCTGCAATTTCCAACTTTCACATTGGTTTTGATGGTTCCTCCCTTACCTCACATGAGCTATGCAAAGCTTTCTTGAGAGGAGCTCTTTTACTAAAGCCCCTTTATAAAGATCCTTCACCACCTTGGAACTTAAATTTGATATTAGAAAAAAATTATATAACATTTTGTGAGAGGTAGTGAGCTTAAACATGGGTTGAACATACGTGACACCAAATTAATTTTGAATTTCGGTACTTTAACCCCTAGGAGACTTAATCTGGAAGTGAATTTGGTTTAAACAATTTAAACAGCAGTTTAAACTATTGTGTCACTTGATATTTTTGATAACTTTGATATTTTTGATAACTTTGAGATTTTTGATATTTGACATTTGATATAATATATTATGAAGATATTATGAAAAGTTTATACATATAAAATGTTTATACATATAAAATGTTTGGTATTTTTTTTTTGGTGTTTGTATTTTTAAATGAATAAATTAAATACGTAAGTCATTTAATAATTAAATAATTGATGTGGGTTCACCTGGTATAAAAAGTGTGGGAAGGTTATTTCATGTATCCTTGAAGGCAAAATGCCCGAGTACCAGATGGTTTGGTGCTAGTAAAGATCCTTCTACAACTTGTGCCGTTTGTGTTTTTTTATTATTTTGTTTGCTCAGAGTTTTTCATCATGTCGTTAGCCAAAGCAGATGTTGTACCAGGGGTAAGTCAAACCCCAGAGGCTGACTTGGTGAAAGAAAGGGAGGCCAAGTTAGCAGGGTGTGATCTGTGATCTATGAGTGATTCCATTGACAGTGGTATGCAGTATGAGTGGTTGCAGAAACTGATGACCAAAGAAGTTAATTTGTATTTTGACACTACGTTGCTGGAGAAGTACATCAAATTGAGTGTTGTCCCACAATGTTTGAGAATTGATAAGATTCCTGCTTGGGACTTTACAGAAGAGGAGCAAGATTTACAGGAAGAATGGAGAAAGGCATCATTGTACTGTTCTCTAGAATAGATTTGCATTCTTATTAAGCGGAACTTGCATACTAGCAGTAAACTGCACAAACAAATTACTGCTTTACAACACAAACTTAAAAGTGAGTCTTCAGAAGTATTATTTATTGATAAAATGAATGACATTAGGGCTAAATTAGCTAAAGCAGAAGCTGATATTATTTCACACAAAAAGAGAAAACTGGTTCGTGATCTAGATGACTTTAAAAATGGAACTGATTTCTTGTGGCAGAGTGCCCAACGTCGTGGGAGGTCATATAATGATAATAGGAAGTCCAGCTCCAGAGATTCATTGTTGCCTTCGGTTGAAATGTTATCAAAGAAAAGTGTTTCATTTGAAGATATGGAGCAAGCAAGTGCTTTCAACTCTTCAATTTTTTCTGTAGGGGCCAGCAGCTCTTTACCGAGTCAGGGGAACCGACGAAAGGGTTGCAAAAATCGTGTGAGAGGTAAAAAAATTTAAATTAATAGAATTCTAAGTGTATGGACATAATTTTGGACTGTCCTAGTACAAGGATGCCATGTAAAGCTGGTATTGCTGTTTAAATCAAGAACCCACTTTATTTTCTGATTCCTGTTGTAATATTGCGTATGCTAGTACCAATGATAATTTAAAAGTAGTGAATTTGTCTGACGTGCAGCTGACTAATAATGCCATTAGTTTATTAGGGAGAGGAACTAAATTTGTTCCTACAAAGATACCTACGTTAGCTGACATTTTGTTTGATGTGAAAACTTTTTTAAGAAAGTCGCTTTTAATTGTGTATTATAATAAGTTTAAAAAGGAAAGTATTATTGCAGCTGATAATGTTCAAATTAAAAATGTGTTAAAAGATGATGAATTTAGTGAATGCACTGTTTTTTCTGCTCATAATGTTTTGAATACTGGTTATTCCAGGTTTAAAATTCCTCTTTTACCTATCAAAAGTAACTTTGTACTGCCAAAATTGTCTTCAGCTATCAATATGTTTGAGCAAGTACTATTGAAAAAGGTTGAATTTGAGTATAGTTGTTTTGTAAATGTTAACAAAAAATTCAACTTAACTAAAGATGAATGTTTAGAATTGTTGAAGCTTAGAGGGAGTCTCAAACAAGTTGTTTTTAGGCAAGCTGATAAGGGAGGAAATTGGGTGGTTTTGCCTAAGAATATGTATGACAGAATAGTGTATGATTTAATGCAAGTTAATGAAGATTATATGTTGTTGGACCATAACCCATTCACACAATACAATAATGAACTTGTTGATTTGTTGGAAAGAGGAGAAAGGTTGGGCTTTTTTTTTTAGTGAAGGTGTTAAGAAACTTAAAGTTAAAGATCCACTTGATCCTTTTTTCTATATTATTCCTAAAATACATAAGAGTTTGGACAGTCCCCCAGGTAGACCTATCATTTCTGAAACACATTCATTTACATACTGTGTAGGTATTTTTTTAGATTCAGTTTTGAAGGAATATCTGTTTAGAGTTCCTGCACATATCAAAAATACACAGGATTTATGTGAAGTAGTTTGTAAAACACAGTGGAGAGAGGACTATTATTGGGTTTCAGTAGATGTGACTTCTCTTTACACTTCCATCCAAAATAGGTTTGGTTTGGAGGCAGTTTACGTTGTGATGGCTGATGGTCCTAAATCAGCATATATTGTCAGACTTCTTGAATTTTGTTTGACTCATAACTGTTTTAAATATGAGAAAAGTGTTTATTTACAAAGGAAAGGCACAGCAATGGGTGCATCTTATGCACCTAATTATGTTGTGATTTACATGATGTAGTTTGAAAAGTTTTATATATATATATATATATAGAGAGAGAGAGAGAGAGAGAGCACTGCTTTCTGGAGAGAAAAAGTGGATGCTGTATAGGAGATTTATTGATGACTTATTTTTTGTTTGTATGGGACTGCCTTCTGAGTTTGACAATTTCATATTGGAATTGAATAAAAATCCACATGGTCTTAAGTTTTCTATGGTTATGCGTAAGTCTAGCATTCAGTTTTTGGATGTAGAATTTTATGTAGATAAATTCAATAATATTCAACATAGGCCATTTAGGAAACCCACAGCACTGAACAAATTTTTGTTTGCTGTGAGCATGCACCCCCCCCCCGCCCCCCATTTCAATGATTCTCTCCCTTTAGGAGAGTTTAAACAAATTGCATGCAACACTTCAGAGGGCAAATGCAAGGAATTTTATTTGTCTGAAGTTAAGACAGACTTGTAGTAAGGGGTTACAATAAGAAAAAGTTAGATAATGTTATGAAAAAAGTCATTAGAGGTGAAGTTGATAAAGCGAGAATTAATAAGTTAGGAAACAGTAATTTGAAACCTGGCTTCTTGGGAAAAGATTTATACTTTGTTTCTAGATTTTCCCTTTTTGCAGAAATTATGAAGAAATTAATTCAAGAATTTTGGCATTTAGTGTGTCTTGATGAAAGTGTTGGTAATTTGTTTTCCGGGATAGTAAAATGTTCTTATAGTAGGTATTCTAATTTGAAAGAACTGTTGAATAAGCCTTTATATAATGTTGAGAGGGGGGATGACAGGCGCATATGCTTATGGGATGTGTAAAGTATGTAAAAATATTAGAAACATTTCAGGTAATTTTATTAATGGGCGTAAATTTGTTATTAAAAATAGGTTTACCTGTAACTCGTGGAACAGTATATATAGTAGTTTGTGACTGTGAGGTTACAAAATGGTATATAGGTCAAACAAAAAGTGCAGTTAAAGTTAGGATACTGGAACACTTAGATGATATTCATAACAGTAATTATAGAAATCCAGTGGGTGAGCATTTTTGTAGGACACATGGAGGTGATGACAGTTCATTTTTCTTTAGTGTCCTTGCTAGTCCCTTTTGTGTGAGAGGCGGTGAGCTTAAACATAGGTTGAACATAATTGAAAGCAAATTAATTTTGAATTTCGGTACTTTAACCCCTAGGGGGCTTAATTTGGAAGTGAATTTGGTTTAAACAATTTAAACAGCAGTTTAAACTATTGTGTCCCTTGATATTTTTGATAACTTTGATATTTTTGATAACTGACATTTTTGATATTTGGCATTTGATATAATATATTATGAAGATATTATGAAAAGTTTATACATAAAAATGTTTATACATATAAAATGTTTATACATATAAAATGTTTGGTATTTTTTTTTTTTTGGTATTTGTATTTTTAAATGATAAATTAAATAATTAAGTAATTTAATAATTCAATAATTGATGTGGGTTCACCTGGTATAAAAAGTGTGGGAATTTTATGTCATGTATCCTTGAAGGTATAATCCCGAGGTACCAGATGGTTTGCTGCTAGTAGAGATCCTTCTACAACTCATGCTGTTTGTGTTTTTTCTTATTTTCTTTGCTCAGAGTTTTTCAACATGAGTAGCTCTTTTACTAAAGCCCCCTTATAAAGATCCTTCACCACCATGGAACTTAAATTTGATATTTGAAAACAATTATATAGCCTCCCTTTGAACCAGCAGCTACCTGTCAACTTAAGTTTCTCTCTTGGAAAACCGTAGTATTGGTAGCCATCACATCGGCCAGGAGAATTTCTGAAAGTCAGGCCTTGTCATCTCAACCACCATATTTGATCTTTCACAAGGACAGGGTCACTTTATATACTAACCCCTCTTTCATACCAGAGATAGTCTCAGAAAACACTGTCAACCAGTATATTAATCTGGCAGTTTTTCTTCCAAACTTCACTAATAAAGTTATTATATGTTACATTTGCTAGATGTTCATAGACAACTATGTTTTTACCTTCATAGAACAAAGGACATAAGAAAACAAACTCAGTTATTTGTCTCCTTCTTGGAAAATAGATTGGCTCTTCCGATAACATAGGCGACTCTAGCTAAATGGATTACAGACTACATATCTTATATTTATGGGACTCAAGGTTTAGAGCTGCCAAAACCTGTTTGAGCTCACTCCACTAGAGCGATGGCCACCTCTTCAGTTTTTCAGTCTAGGGCATCCATGGACGAAATGTGCACAGCAGCAGCCTGGGTTACCCCTCATACATCCATTATCTCATTACAAGCTAGATTTGATCTCTAGGGGTAGGGCCTCCTTTGTTTCAATGGTTCTGAAAAATATTCTTCATTAGGGCCACCCAGGAAAAAGGAAGCTGGGGACTCTGTCCCATATGTGAGGATAAAATGAAAATTGGCATCAGATAAAATAGTTATGTACTAACCATAACATTTCATCTGTGTTGCCTATTTTCATTTTTGTCTCACAAACCCACCCCATCCCCCTGTCCCCCCCCCTTTTGGGGGGGTTTCTGGTTGAGCTAGTTGTCCTAAATTTTATTGCTTATTGTAAAAGCCAGAAATGATCCTGCCCTTAGTTGAGATAATGTCCTATTCTATTTTTTCTCTCTATGATTATATGCAAACAAAATCTGAGGTGATTAGGAGAGAAGCATAATTGGTAGGGTAGGGTGCTTAAGAGCTTTTTGGTTGCCAGAAGTTACTGCAATGGCTAAATTGGAACCGAGGGCTCAGATCTGAACCCATATATGAGGAAAAAAATGAAAATAGACAACACAGATGGAACATTATGGTGAGTACGTAACTATTTTTATGGACATGCTTAATTCTGCTTCTTAGACAGCTAATCACACAATTATTATGGTTATGATGCTGTGAAGGCTGTCTCCTATGCTGTTGCAAATCAGACAGAATGTATGCTTAGTTCAGGTTACAGACCTTTCTTGAAGATATGAAGGCACATTCAATAAACGCAATGCTGGACAAGGATGTCCTATTTGTTAGCACTTCTGTGGAAGTTTTCAAAAGGTTACAAGAGAGGGGTAAACTTATGGGTAGTTAAATAACTATATTTATTTCCATTTCCTAACTGTCAGAGGAACTGTCCTTACAATCCAGGCCCATTGTTTCATAAAATAATCTGGCCAACAAAAATCTGGAAAAGGGCAGTTCAAAAGGAAGTGGTAAGGTGACTCTAAAAAGAAATTTAGTTGGTCCCAAGGATCCATCTTCCAAAGAAATAACATCTATCCCCTCCTTACCATTTCTCACCCTGGCCTTCCTTTGAAAATTGCAGGGAATCAATCTTTGTGCCTTCCTGCATGGAAATCAACCACATGGTCTTGGCCATTAAACCTTGAAACCTTGTTTAGAAGCCTTCAAAAGACCACTTCACCTTATGCCTCTGATTATTGCAGATTTACTTCTGCAGGTGTTATAACGCCTGTCCCTTCAAACCAACAGGGAAAAGGATTTTACTCAAGACTTTTTCTGATTCCTTGGAAACAGAGAACCTGGGGGTTAATTTTAAAGCTATCTGGTCTAAATATGTTTCTCCTCATTCTAAAGTTCAAAATATTGACTCTTCAGACTTCCTCTTCTTTCCCATAAAGCCTGTTTTTTTAGTCACTTTAAACCTTAAAGATGTTTACTTACATATTCACATTCGCAAAAATGGAGCATAGATCATTTTTAGGAATCTTTGTATTGGGATTGCATTTTAATTTTTTTCTACTTTGCCCTCTGGTCTTTCTACCACCCCTAGAGCCTTCGCAAATTTCTTGCTCCATTGATAGCCTTTTGCAAGTTTCATGGCATATACATCTTTTCTCATCCAGATAATTGATATCACCCTCATCTAATCCCAACACTCTGTCAGCTCTACAGTTCAATGCATTTTTTTCCCATAAACTGGGTTTCACACTGAATCTTAAATTATTCTCTTATTCCAACTCAAAGACTAGTTTTCTTGGGATGTCTTTTAGACACATATCTTATGACTGCAATTCTTCTTCTGGAAAAGAAACAAACTTATTGTCAGCACTTATGTCTATCTCACCAGATAGTGTCTATTGCAAGAAAATGAGAGTTATTTCTCTCACAGTGTATCCTTCCCAATTCCATTTCTCAAGTTTGTTAAGAAAGAACTTTTTTGGTTAACTAAACAAGTTTTATCCAACTCATAGATACCTTTCTGTCTGGCCCCTTACCCCTCTCAGAGAAGTGGCCTCAGATGCTTCAGATTGCTTGGAATGCTGTCTCTCATGATCTCATGTTGCATGGAATTTGGGAACCATACCACAGACACAAACACATCAGTCTAAAAGAAATGATGGCACTCAAAAATGCTATGAATCAACTTTTCTCTCCAGACGCTCTCTTAGTGGTGGTAGTTAACACCACTTTGATGTTCTATGTAAACAGGGGGACAAGATCATACCCTCTCTTTTCAGCATGGTCATGATTGCCTGGGAAGTAACAATTAAGCACAAGTTATTCTTTCAGGTCTCTTACATTCCTTTAGAACAGAATACAATATCTAGCTCTTTGAGCAGATTGAGCACAGGCCCTCAAGAGCAGATGCCACATCAGGAGGTCTTCCTTCATCAAGTCTACCAGTGAGGAATCCCCAAAATAGAGGTGTTTGCCTCCAATATGAACAGACAGCTGAGAAGCCTGGAGGGCAGATGCCTATTCAGTCCCCTAGATATGAATGTTTCTTTATGCCTTTTCCCCCTTTCCTTTCATTTCCAAAATCCTTCAAAAAATCAGGAAGGACTTACCAAAGATGTTACTGATACTGGTAACTCCCTTTTAGCCCAGACAACACAGATTCTCCCTTAGGTTCATAGGTAGGTACTAGGCTATTGGCCCTGGGGCCTATATAAGCCTAGCCAGAAAGGTTCCCTGGCTTTTGCAACCCAAGAAAATTATTTTCCTGTGCCCCTGTCAAGCAGTGCCACAGAAGTGATCCCCAGGGTGAATTTTCTATTTCCCATCCAGTCGTCAAGATTTTTGTTAAAGAGGGCCAATAAGGAGCTTTGCTTGACATGAATGGGTAGTTTTTTTCCAGAGTATGGGAAGACTCTGGGACAGGAATCTATCCCTCCAGCATGTTCTGTTTATTGTGGTGACAAGGTTTAGGTCCCTGGAGCATGTGGTTCGGAGAGATTGGGATTTCTTTAAGTATAGCACGTACAACAGCTCTGGGTTTGACATAGCTTTGTATGTTAGGCAGAGATCGCCTCTGAGTAGGCGATATGCCATGGAGTAGAGCTGGAGTTTTTTGAGACGGTCTGCTTATGGCATCTGTCTGAGGCCGGTAATCCTCTTAGTGAGGTATTTCTGTGGCCTTTCCAATTGTTGTAGGTGTCTTGTGAGATACATGCCAAATGGGACATTGTACTCTATAATGGGTCTGATGAGGGATGAATAGAGAGGAACAATGACCTCCTTTCTTCTAGAGGAGAACCCTTTTGTGATGAGGTGTGCCACGTAGCAGGATTACCTTACTACTGTGGCAATGTCGTTATCAAAGGAGAGACAACTGTCCATCTGTGTCTCGAGGGCTCTTATCATACTTTCAGTGTTTAGTGAGCTACCGCCTATGTGGTAGTTCTTGGGTACAGAGTTTTTCCCACAGGGGATGACAATGCATGTCTTGGCATTGAGCTTGAGGCCATGATGTTGACACCAAGCATCCGTCTCTGTGAGGTCCTTTTGTAGGCTGCCTACATCATTAGGTGATTCTATTATGGCTCCCAGTTTTCAGGCATCTGCAAGCTTTGTTAGCCAAAGACCTTCTGTGTTGGTCTGCACTTCAGAAAAGTATATGCCGAACAGGAGAGGACCCAGGACCAAACCCTGTGGTACTCCACTCATCACTGGTCTGAAGGTGGACTTGGAGTCAGCTACTTTTACTGTGTGGGTTCTGTCAGTGAGCCAGTTGGCCACCCATCTTGTGACATAGGGATTTGTGCCCAGTTTAGTGAGTTTATCTATAATTCCATAGTGAGGGATGGTATCAAAAGCCTTGGTGAGGTCAAGATAGGCTGTGTGCACTACCTTGCCCTCGTCTATGCCTCTAGTGACTGCTTCAAAGAAGTCAGTCAGGTTTAGTAGATATGATCTACCGTTTACAAACCCAAACTGAGTGGGGCCCAGGGTTTGGAGGTTACCTATGCCTTTGTTTATAAGCTCCAAGATGATACGTTCCATGGCCTTTCAGACCAGGCTCGTCAGGCTAATGGGGTGGTAGTTTCCATGGTCTGTGGTGGCACCACCTTTGTGGAGTGGGATAACCGTCACTGGGTACCATTCAGTAGGCACATAGCCTGAGGTGAGGCTATGATTGAACATGGTAATTAGGTGGGGTGCCAGTTCATTCTGTAGTTTGTGTAGTACACAGCCTGGGATGTTGTCTGGTCCCATGAATGTTGTGTTCTTGGCTTTGGAGAGTGTGGTCTTTACTTGTTCATCCGTGATTACAGTGGCTTTACATTCTTCTGGTATTAAGATGGGCCCTTTGGAGGGTGAGAGGGGAGTAAAGTTAGCACTGAACCTATCTGCCAGGATGTTGGCAATATTGGTTGGTTCTGTTTATTTAGTGCTATTGTGCTGTAGCTCAGACCAGATCTGAGTGTTGCCATAGGTTCATAGGTTGGTACTAGGCTATCGGCCCTAGGGCCTATAGAAGCCTAGCCATAACAATTCCCTAGCTATTTCTTCCCACACTATTGACTTCCCTAGACCCCTGTCTGGCAGGGCGACTGACATGATCCTTGGGGTGAATTTCCTTTCTCCCATCCAATCATCAAGGTTCCTTTTGAAGAGGGCCAAAGAGGTGCTCTGCTTGACATGTATGGGCAGTCTATTCCAGAGTCTGGGGAGTCTCTGGGTCAGAAACCTATCCCTCCACATGTTTTGTTTATTGTGATGACAAGATTTAGATCCCTGGAGCATGTGGCTCTGAGGGATTGGGATTTCTTTAAGTGTAGCATGTCCAACAGCTCTGGGTTTGACATGACCTTGTATGCTAAGCAGAGATCGCCTCGGAGTAGACGATATGCGACAGAGTATAGCTGGAGTTTTTTAAGGCGGTCAGCATAGGACATCTGCTTTAGGCCTGTGATTCTTTTAGTGAGGTATTTCTGAGGCCTTTCCAGTTGTTGCAGATGTCTTGAGAGGTACATACCAAATGTACCTTTTCATGCAACTGACTAGAGACAATTACCAAAAAATTATTCACAGAGTTGATTTGCACTGAACAACAGATCTCTGATTCATCCCAATACTCTAAGTCTCAGTCTTACAATATAGATAAGTGCTTGATCCTTTTGAGGCATTTATATTCTGAGAATGTGCAATGGGTGTTGAAAGAGCCATGAAACCTGCTACCAGGAACTCTTATCCAAATGAAAAATATATTATTTTTGGTGCCAAACTAGAGGACATGCCCAATGTGTGATATAAGGCAGATGTGTGTCATTAACCTGTTATTTGCAGTGGTGGAAAAACCTCTGACTTACAGAATAAGGATTTTTCTTAGGATTAGAGTAACAGGGTAGCAGGTAGATAGCTTCTGTCTTCTTTAATTATTAGTATTTTATTATTTTACATTTGTTAACCGGGGGTGTCTGACTGAGCCGAAAAGGCCCTTTTTCAGCAGAGACCTGGGGAAAAAAGCTCCACATAGAAAAATTACAGATACATTTAGTTATTTAGAGATGATCAGTATACACACAAATTACAAAAGACATGTTTTTACAGTGGTATGCAGCACATCAACAGTTACAGTGGAGAGAAACAAAAAAATATAAATTTAAAAATAAATGTAATTAATAGATTTGTGGTGTACAGCTGAAATTTGGAACACATGTAGAATACATACATAGTACACAGGTACAGTACATGCATTGTAGAGTGTAACTGAGGTCTGTTTGATAAAATACATTGTTTCCCATTTCAGGATGAAGTAACCTAAGTCCAGGATGCTGTCTTAAATGTCTTCCTCAGCAAAATGCAGGATTAGTTTCCATTTAGTTTATCTAACTCAATTACTTGATAACTGAGAGTAAATTTCTCATCTAATCTCAAGCACACAAGTAGAACTGAGGGAAATACCGATGTAAAGTTGTCAGCCTTGTTAGAATTTGATTAAAAATAAAAACAGTTTGGCTAAACTAACTGAAAACTATTTTCAAGTGCAATAGACTTTTTCCAATTAATGTGAGTTCCAGACTAACATGTTTCTTAACTGTGTTTCTTAACAACAATGGTAATACTAAGTTACATTCCAAAACTTTGAATAGAAGTAACTCAAATTTTGTACCTAATACAATTATCTATATCCTCCACATCTTGCCTGTCAACAGAGCCACAGTTGACTAATTTATATCACAGTGCCATTCCCTAAACTGGTGCCACTCATCATTTACTTGAGCAAAAAAAGTCCACTCGTAGCTTGGTTTGTTCTTCCCAACTTCTAAGCTGTGCAAAAAAAGGACTAAACTATTCTGACTGTTAAAAACTATAGTAAACTTCTTGCTACAAGTTGCACCACACATAAAAACCTAAAGGAAATTAATCCTGACTGCAAAAGCAGTAATGGCATTCATTTCAATACCAGCATGCATAAATGCCAGTACTGCTCTAATGATCAATTGCTTCTCCCAGTCATGCTCACTAATATCTTAAGCCTGGGATGGCTGCTCCTTTGCCCCATCCTAGCTATGCTTCTGCCACTTAGCTTGTTTGCTCAGGAATTCTGGACAATGCTAAACATAATGTGTGTGTGTGTGGGGGGGGGGGGGGGGGGCAAAGGCTCGGAATAAATGATTAAATATTATTCTAATTCACTTGAAAAGTTAACAGAAAAACAGGTTTTGCACCAGCATGCACTTTATGAATATTAATAAAGATGAAACTCTAATGTATGACATTATTGATTGCAACCCTCAGTAATTTACCAAAGATAAGCAAAAAATTATGAATGGTAGGGCAAAAATATGAAGCATAATCAGGGACATTCTGCAAAATTCTGGACAATTGTGAGGTATGCGCCACACTCCTAAACTCAGACGTGAGATGGGTCTGTCAGTCTGGATGTGTGGGAAGGAGCGGTAACAGGATTGGGGGGGGGTTGAATAAGAAATGGCAGATGTCATGGGAACTGATTTTGGCACTGCAGTTGTGCAAAAAATATTTTGCTGTAAATGGGGAGGTTATTTGCTTTCACCCCAGGTATTGAGCTTCATCAGATCAAGTGGCTGAGTGAGTGGACTCTTGGGAAGGTTGGAGAAGTTGTGTGGAAGTTATAGTGTGAGTGATGGCAATGTGCATTAGTGAACAAAAACATGTTTATAATAACAAACTCGTGTCAGTGGATATAGGAGCATCGAGTCTGAGGGAAACCAAATAAAATCACATATACTAATATGTATGTAAGCAAACTAGGTAAAAAGATCATAATGAAAATCTGTGAACAATACGAAAACACACAGACGCACACACACACACAAACACACACACACATATATATATATATATATATATATATATATATATATATATATATATAATAGCTTATAATCAGATAAGTCTGAAAATCAAACAGGGTGGAAGCAAGGTAGATGGGGTAAGGGGCATGGGGCATTAGTATTTATTGAGGTAGTGTAAAAGAGCAAACCTACTGCATAGGCTGCAAGGGAGAAAGTTATTAAGACTAAATTCTTGAAAATGTTAGATCATCTTGCAAGACCAAGGTCCCTAGGTACTAGGTGGAATTCACAGGTGTAATCTGTCCTGTAGTGGAGCTAGTAAAACTGAAGCAGGGTGTAGAAAGGAAGAAACGAGAAACCAGTAAGCTGCTGAGTGGTTAAGTTGAGAAAGAAGCCTGAAACACAGTAAGTTATGTCAGCAACAGACAGTAAAAGGAAATTACTAAAAAAGCAATGTTTATCAAAAAATACCATCACAAGCAAGAACACACTTGGTCTAGTCCCTAAAAGCACTTTTTAATTCCTAAGCATGAAAGGTAAAGCAAACTATAAAAAGAAAGTTTACAGTCAAAACACTAAGAGTTAGCACACATCTTTAACTGTCAAAAATATCTTGAGGCACTCCCAAAAAAAATTAAACCTAGCTTAAAATGAAACATTTTTTTACAAAGTACTATGTTTTGATAAAATAAAATAAATGTGGAAGTTTTTTTTCTCTCAAAGGGAACTTATCTGCCTAGCAGTGGAGAAAGGCTAGCGGACTATCGATCCTTGAAAGTCAGCAAGAGGAGTGCTCTTCAGCAGTAGTAGGAAAGCTCTGAATGGCTTGGCATGCAGACCTCTGATTTTCACCCAGTCTGGGTGCATGAAAGGTGTCCTACAGCTTTGGAAGCTGACCAGACATTATATCCTGTGCCGGATATAACTCGTATAGCTTAGGCTACTGCAGCAGTGATATAGTCAAACATCTACTGTTAAGGTAAGTTTACTTACACAATTAATCTTAAAATAAAAAAATGTAATAATGTGAAGTGTTTTACAACTTTATGAAAACGAAGGTACAGGACGGCACAATGAGTCCTCAGCTGGAACAGGTGACAGTTTATTAAGAACAACGCTGATGATCCACAACAATATAATGAAGGATATAATAAGTACAATAATCCAATACGTGGTCGACAGTTAAGTGCTTTCATCTGGCTATGCAGACTTCCTCAGAACTGCCATAATAAATACAACTTCCTTTTTATATTGAATTTTGGCGCCAACCATTATTCAAACTCTTAAAAAGATATCTACCTAATTCTGGGTGTAATGCAACTATAGTGTAGACAATAAATACTAAACTAAAACTATGAACCATATAAACCAAACATATATACATAAATATACTGTAAACATCACATGCATACATCTGAATATTGTAATATTTAAATTGTCATATAAAAACTTCATATATAGACTAAATAATCTTCCTTAAAATTACTAAAAATCACAATTAATCACATTTGAGGGCTACATAATTTAAGCACATAAGTGAATGAATTCAGTATGTAATAATAATAATAAATTCCATAATAAAACATAAATCTTCCGAGTATTAATAAATACTAGCATTTGAATATAAATGCAAATGAATGTAATAAATTATTAATGAATTAATTAATAATGTAATATTTAAATATATAAATAAATATTTAATTATTAAATAAATGTATATTTTATGCCAAACTTAGAAATGGTTTAATGCTGATATAATCATTGATTCCTGGGAACCTAAGAGCATCTGTCAGAATTTGCCATTTGCTCTCTTTGGTGGCTAATATACCCTTTACATCGCCACCCCTGATACTCGGATTTACCTGATCAATAATGGTGAATTTAAAATTATGCGTGTCCCCGTTTTTAACAATATGTCTACATAGTGCATTCTTCTTATCTTTCCTCTTGATACAATACAAATGATCATATATACAACGTTTTAATTGTCTTTCCGTTTTTCCTATGTAGAACGCGGAACACGCATCACAGGTGGCGATGTATACCACAAATTTTGTGTTGCAGTTTCCTACTCTACCTCTGATAAATGTTCCATTGAAGTTATTTAATTTGAATCCTTCTTTCTCATTGATGTGCCTGCACTGTTTACATGCACCACATTTCACTGTACCTTTCCTATTAGTTTCAATATATTCAATACTGCTTTCAACCATCCTTTTCAAGTTTGGACCCATTTTATATACAAATTAAGGAAACCTACCAACCTTCTGTATTATATTCTCATCCATAGTCATTAACCTCCAATGTTGTTTAATGATATTTTCTATATACTTCACCACAGGTGAATACATTAACACACATACCCTTCCCATTTGTTCTCTTGTTCCTTTACTGTTTTGTACAATGGTGTTTCCTAATAATGGTTTATACTTCCTATCCCATTCCAAACTAATATATCTGACTACATCATTTAATAAAGGTTCAGGATACCCTCATAGTAAACATTTCCTTAATATTTTGCAATTCTTGATTCACTAAATCCTTAGTAAAAGACGTTCGGGCCGCCCGTATACATTGTCTTTTAAGTATATTTTTGAACATATGTGTAGGATGGTTGCTACTAAATTCCAAATAATCATTTGAGAATGTATCTTTTCTGTATATTTTAGATACAAAACCATCATTTCCATGACTAATGTAAGTGTCCAAATAAACAATACCTTTGAGATTATAGTTGTATGTAAATTTTAGAAAAGCTGTAGTTTGATTGAGATATGTAATAAAGGAACCAATATTATCAACTGGGCCATCCCATAGTATAAACAAATCATCTAAAAATCTTGAGTAATACTTGACATGTTTATAATATTTACTATTAAATAGTTGTTCCGTCTCCCATTCTAGCATAACTAAATTTGCAAATATCGGAGCACATGATGCTCCCATTGCAACACCTGTTGTTTGTTTAAAAAATTCATTCTCAAAAAAAGATGTAGTTGTGATCCAATATTAAACCCATCATATCAGTCATGAGATTAATTTTGTCCCATTCAAAGTTTGTAAATTTCCTTAAACTGTTACTAAAATACTCAAGACCAATATCCTTTGGAATACAAGAAAACAAGTCTACGACATCTATCATTAAAAATACTAGATTCTCATTCCAAATTTGGGGTGTAAGTTTACTAAGAAACATCCAAGAGTCTTTAATCAGATGGGGAATGTTATTATATACTAATTTTGCCCATCTGTCTATAACAACTCCTATGGGATAGGTTTTAGACTTGCTTCCTGAAATAATAGGTCTAAATGGTGGACTTTCCATGTTTTTATGTATTTTGGGAATTCCTATAATGGAAGCTAAGGTAGGATATTCAACCTTTAAAAATTGGTATAACTCATACGTAATCCTGTGGTCAATATAATATTCTTCTAGGGCCAGATCAATACGTCTATACCCGATGTTAACTTCGTTTAATGAAATGGCTTCATATTTACCAGATAAATGTAAAATTTTATAGATCTCATTAAAATAATCTAATTTGTTGTAAATAACAATGCCACCCCCTTTGTCGGGTTTCATGACCCTCACTTGGTGGTTATTAATCAGAGTTTTCAAACATGTTCGTTCTCCTACAGATAAATTGTCCTTCCATTCATTCTTTTGTCTCAAATTCGTTCTGTAGGTTTTATAAAAACTGTAAATGTCCTGACTAACAATTTTTTCAAAACTACCTACAACAGGATTACTAATGGGCACAAAAGTGCTTTTTTTCTTCAGAATATTGTGGTTCCTGTTACAGCTATAACTGTTTTCTGATTCATCTTTGTCAAACTGAATTGCTAAATTTAACCTACGACAAAATAATTTTATTTCCATAATTGTGTCCACTAAATTTATATCAACAGTCGGAATAAACTTCATTCCTTTAGAAAATAATTTGTAAAAATCTTCCGTAATAACATAGTTGGTATAATTAAACACTTTGAAACCATTATAAGTAGTAATAATATTATGTTTTTGTTCAATTGGTTCCATATTCACACTGTCCTGACTCTCGCTTAATATACCAAGGGGCTGAATGTCATTACTCACTAAAAACTTATTTTCATAATCATCATTACCTTGTACTGTGATTTCTTTGTCACATGTATTCCGTATCATCATCTCTTTTAGTCTATATATGAAGTTTTTATATGACAATTTAAATATTACAATATTCAGATGTATGCATGTGATGTTTATAGTATATTTATGTATATATGTTTGGTTTATATGGTTCATAGTTTTAGTTTAGTATTTATTGTCTACACTATAGTTGCATTACACCCAGAATTAGGTAGATATCTTTTTAAGAGTTTGAATAATGGTTGGCGCCAAAATTCAATATAAAAAGGAAGTTGTATTTATTATGGCAGTTCTGAGGAAGTCTGCATAGCCAGATGAAGGCGCTTAACTGTCGACCACGTATTGGATTATTGTACTTATTATATCCTTCATTATATTGTTGTAGATCATCAGCGTTGTTCTTAATAAACTGTCACCTGTTCCAGCTGAGGACTCGTGCCGTCCTGTACCTTTGTTTTCATTACGTTGTTGCTTTGCTGTGAGTTTTACAACTTTGAAAGCCGGTAGACACTTAGCAGTGGCACACTGACAGTGGGCTGAAGCAAACTTCCTCCTGAACAACTAACAACTTTAAAAATCTGTTAGAAACTTTTTAAAGTTTTATTTTCTGATCCTTTTCTTTGTTGGTTAACACTGATTGTTGTTATGCTTTACTGTGAGACCAGAGCGTCACTTCAACTCTGAATGTCTGTATACAGGCAGTTTTCAAACTAGTGAAACATAATGTATAACAAACAAAGAAGGTAAATAAATAAGTAAATATTACTGGCCACAATAGAAAGATATTGACCAAATGCAGAATGTAAAAGTATTGTGATATATTATGGCTCAAGGCTTGAAAAGAGTTAAATAAAATCTTCTTAAGACAGGTCATCAAAAATAGCGTGATTTAACCAAGTTAGTCTTTAATCCATCCTTACAGCCATCCAAGGCAGGGAGTCTCAGAACCAGCCAGGAAGCAGATTCCACAATTAATGGGTCTGGTGTCTGAAAGCCCAGCAGCCAGAAGACTGAATTGTAAGATGGAGCAATTAAGAGAACTTGTTTCCAGAATTCAAATGTTCTGCCAGGCTTATCCCAGTAAGCCCTGTAGATAAGGTGCACCCAAGCCAGGAAGGGCTAGGTAAACAAGAACAAGGGCCTTGTAAATAATCCAGTGTTTGACTGGTAACCTGTCCAGACTCCACAGAATCATAATATGAGGGAACTTGCAGTCCCTAGTCAGTAACTGGATTAACAGATGTGCATAACAAAAGCTTGTTATGCCACTTTCTGAGTGTTTTTTGCAAAGTTTCAAAGCATAATTGTGGCACTCTTTGCACTACAAGCTCTGTTGTAGTGAAGTTATTTCATGTGACTCTTGCTGTTATATATATTTTTAATGTTTTCATAGAATAATGATAATACTCCATTTGTCCCTTATAAAATAATATACCATGTATAGGCATTACTAGTGGAACCTCACTGGGCGCATTACAGCTGGATGTAAGCTTCCACATACAAATGCCTAAGCTCATGCACAGTTGGAATCTGCATATGCTACAATACAAATGCCTGTTTTGTAAGGTATGTCTTTAATGCATGTTTGTAGTATTTTGTTTGAGTACCCAAAGAGCTTTATCATTACTAAGTTAAACTTATAGAACCTAAAGCCTTTGCATGTAGTCTTCAATCCAGTGTAAGCAGTACACAAGGATTGTCACCTCAGTACTAGTGACATAGGCTGGGTGTAGTTCATCCATAATAACCACTGTAAAGGAAGACAAACTGTGTGAAAGAACCATACCAAAATTAAACTATTTTGCAACTCTTTCTTTGTGAAATTTGCCCTGCCAAGCAGGGGGCTACAACTTTAGCAGAAAAGGACATTTGCCTTAGTTAAGTGTCCCGGGTGTATATCATAAGAGCAAATGTTCAAAAGAACGAATGCTCCAACATCAAAAAGGCACAAACATTGAACATTATAATGTGGGGGGCTGTGCCCCCCACATCCCCCACTAAATATATATTCCAACTCCGAGATCACACTACAGTGAGCAAAGGGCAAACATTCCTTTCCTCACTGTACTGTGACCCCAGAAAAAGTGTTTTGATGTCCAGCATTTTCGATCCTAAGAGGATTTGTTCTTTTGAACTTTCACTCATGATATAGAGCCAAGTGTCCCTACCCCTCAAGAGGGAGGACAGCAGTTATCTAGCACAAAGCAGTGTAACACACTTAGTAGTAGGAAAACATGAAATTTCTCAGTACTTTCATTTTCCAGTATGAAAACGAAAAGCACAACTATTTGTAATTAACTATCCATCATGCACAGAAGTGCAATTGTATATTCAGTTCATACAGAGAACTGGAATGCTGTGCCTTCTCACTGAAAATCTATGCACAACTTGACTATGCTTGTCACTGTCTTCTTTGTGAACACTGGTGTTGCTCTCCTAGTCTTCTCATTTAAAATGGAGGCTTCCCCATAGTCATCATTAATGGGACCTCCTCAGGTGCTTTAAGTGGTATTGACAAACCACTCAAGTTTTGTATGCATAAAGGAAGTCACAGATATTAACTGAAAAGCATGTCTGGAATTTGGTTTCCTTCTGTGCATCACAGTGAAAGAAAATGCAGCAGTGTAGTTTCACAAATGGAGCGGTGATGCACTCAGTAGTGTTTTTGTATGTGCTAGTCAGTTCCCACTGTCAGATAGAGTTTAAGATATATACAAGTAGCAGGGGGTGTGGAGGTGCATTGCCCACCCAATGTCAAGGGTCCATGCAAAAACACTTAAAAAGTGTGACATTGTAATAGAAGATATGAAATTTTACATTGCTCAAATTGAATTGCAAAGAAAAAAGTGCTTGAATAATTGACTGTTGTACTTCCAACAAGGATCCTCTTTAAGGAAGCTTTGCTACCCCTGGTCAAGTGTAAAGTGGATGAAGTTACAGTTTGTTACTTATTTTTCCCTGCTATTAACCTCCACCATCACTGTCCCTCATGGGAAATCAGTGGCTTTGTAGTTGCTATTTATGCAGCAGCAGCACTTAGGTTTGTGTGGGCTTTTCTACTTTTCTCCATGGATATGTGACCATAGAGTTAGTATGTTTAAGTAATTGGGGGCAGAGTGGGCTTGCCTCCCTCAAAATATTTATTTTCTCATTTTGTCACAGAGATGTTTTAATTGGTTTGTTCCCCTCTGTGCACTGACAGCAGTTTGGTTTATGTGGGTTTTTCTCCATAGATATGTGGTGACAGAAATTAGTATATTTAACTAATGTTGGGTAGAGGTGGCTTAGCACCTCTGCAAAGATGCCTTTTTTTCCTCATTTTATCAGGATGATGTTTTAATTATTGTATTTCACTTGGTTCATCCTTCAGGGCAGTTAAATTTTGTTGAAAAGTAGAACCCTTCTAGACTCTACCCTGAGCATCATCAAAACATCACATATTCAGGCAAACATTTAACATATTCACTTAATTGCTGCTTATTAACAGTTCAGTCTGTCTGTAAATGCCAACATTTAAATTAAAAGCTATATGTATGTATGTTTGTATGCATGCATGTGGGTGGGTGTTTGTGCATGGATGTGTGTATATGTGTAGATATTTAGATAGGTTTATATATATATATATATATATATATATATATATATATATATATATATATATATATATATATATACACACACACACACACACACAATAATGACAAGTACAAGTCAGTTAGTTAACCATGAAGTGGAGCTTCACTTTAACTATTACTTTGTTGATTTTCATATGGAGATGAATTTTATTTAGTATATTTTCCTTTGATTGTGCTTGTGAAACCATGGTGTTACTATATATTGTAGGATGTGGAATTCAAGCCCCTCATTAAGAGGTACAGGAAGGCAGCGCACCAATGGAAAAGCATTTATTTTGTACATTTGTTGTGTGTTTTTTTGTTACACTTTCAAATGTAAGGTTTTTTCTTGCATTTGTAAGTATTCATCAAGTTGCAGTATATGAAGTTGACTCTTGCCTTTCATTTATTATTTTGATCACTGCTACAGTTGACTTCACTATATGGGTTATATCATGCCAAAGATGTAACAGACTGTTTGCTTCCAAAGCTATAGGGCACCTTCCATGGCACTCAAATAGTCAGTCATTTTGAGCTGAGTCAAAAAGACAGGTTTTGGGTGTCAAGCCCTTCAGAGCTTTCTACAGTTGAAGAGAGCATTTCTTTGCAGGCTTTCGAGGATCAACGGTGGACTTACATTGTTTCTTTTTTAGACACATAAGTTCCTTTTAGGGAAAAAAAAATTCCACATATTAAAAAAAATGTTTGTTTTGTACTTTCCTGTGTAGAAAAGTTTTTTCAGACTGTCACAAGACTTAACTGTAATTTTATATGGAAATGCACTTTTTCCTGTCAGTTTAAAAGATGTTTAAAGTAATCGAGACACTTTTTTTGTGGAGAAATTGTGTTTATTTTACTTTTTGGGACTGACAAAGTATTTTAAATGGCTTTTTACTGTGTTTCTCTGTTAAAAAAGTGACTTTTAAAAAAACTAAATTTTTACTGGCTCTTGCTGCTTGGTTTCCATGGCGAAAGAGGCACCATTTTTGGCTTAACAATGGAAAAAGTACTGTACCCGTGGTCAGTCCTTCTTACAGCCTCAAAAAGAAAAAGTTAAGCAAACAGCCTTTGCCACCACAGCAGATTAGTAATTTGCATAAGCTGTAGGTGGGTAACTCTGCTGTAGCCATGGCTTGTTCTGTAGACCACTCATCTTTTACCTGGAACCCTCTGGTGTAGCACCCATATCCACTATGGATTGGCGGTTAGCCACATCCTCTGTGATTGCAAGAGTCCCCTCAGTGATCAAGGGAGAGCCACTCATGTCAGTTCTGTGGACAGGAACAAGGAAGATTTCTGTGTTTGGTCAGAATGTTGTGCACATCCTGGGGAAGCTACTGCTACTGCCATTAATAAAACTGTTGAACCCATTTTTCCAGTTTAAAAGTCTACTCCTCCTCAAATTTTCTTAGACAGAAGTAGCTTACTGGGTTTGGCTCGGGGTATAATTTAGGCTACTGATCCTTCTTACAAAGTGGTTTATGGTAAAAGAAAAAGAGATACTTATTTTCCAGAAGATATCCATGGTTCTGAATCTGTATAGGAAGATGAAGGGACAAATGCAGGGTTTTCTCTTCTGTTAGTTGCTTCTGACTTGGAGGACAGCTCAGTTTCTGATACTCCCTGTGGGAGTTTATCTTTTTCTGAGACTATTTCCAGAATCTGACAATGTTTTCTTAAGGAGAACTTTGAGATTTTTCAGTTTCTCCAAAATACTACGAGCAGAAGGAATTTCCAGAACCTTCACCCATTCCTCCTGTTCTATCAACCTCTGGAGGATATGTGTGTCACTTCCTGCATTTTTCCTAATAGACTGCTATCCTTAAAAAGGCAGATAGAATGTATAAATTTCCTCATTCATTTTAAGTTTTTATTCACTCATTCCAAACCTGACCCGGTAGCTATAGCTTTAGTTAATCCTACTGCTCCTAAACATTTGGATCTGATGTTGTGCATTTCATTCTTCACACCACTGGGTCTAGGATCCAGTCTTCTGATCTGACTCAGCCTCATTATTCAAGACTTCTGATCTGTGCCTCATCTTCCTCCCTTTACCCATTACCACCTAGGGCATCCCCAACTCCTCAGATCTTGTTTGGTGCCATTCTAGTCAAACAGAAGATCCACCAAACAAACGATAAACAGTTCCAAACTCAAAAAAATGGGAAAAGCTTTTGTCCCGAGCTTAATGCATTAGGAACTTCATAAATCTAATGAAGTTCCTAATACAGTAAGCTCAGGACAAAAGCACTTACTTGTTTTAATAATAAAAACAGTTGTGCGATCTTGTACTACATTCGCTTTTCCTATTTTTTTAGTTTGAAATGGAAGATCCATTCTCGCATTAGAGAATATAAACATAAGTGACTTTTTTATATTTGGTGAATTTTTTTTTTCTAATACCTTTTTTTTGATATAGTTAACTTTTCTGCTCCTCCCTTTTCAGGGACTTTGTTGTTTCACTTTTGCAGTGTGTGTGTGTGTGTGTGTGTGTGTGTGTGTGTGTGTGTGTGTGTGTGTGTGTTCTTTCTAGTTGTAATGTATTAGGCTTTATTATTATAGGTGGGAATTTAGTAAATTAGTAATTGTAGTTAGAGTTTTATGAGTTTTAAAATTATACTTAAGCTAAGTTTTTGCTGGTGACAGGGACAAGTGTGTTTTTAGTTGCAGTTCTCTGTCCATGAGTGTGTGCACTTAATTTTTTTTCTGTCAGTACCTTCTACTTGAAAAGTTTATTAGTGTGTATTGGAAACAGTTGTTAAATAAAACTTATCTTCTTTAAGGTTTATACTGTATTCTGCTGTGTATTTATATCTGGACTTTTCAGTTGTTGATATTTTTGTATCTGTTAGGACTATGTCAGACAAACTCGAAAAGAATACTGGGTTCAAAAAGTGCACTTCTTGTGGGCATAAGATACCAAAGTATGCTGCCCACAACAAGTGCGTATATTTTTTAGGAGCTGCCTATTTGGATGCTCCTTGTAACCTCTGTATCACCTTCAATCCGAGAGCCCTTTTGGATCGAAGGAATAAGTTAATTCTTAGAGGACTGTTGCCTGCTGGAGCTCAAAACCCCACCAAACAGGTGTTCTCAGAGTCAAAAAAGAGACATCACTAGTCTCCTCCTTCCTCCTCCTCTGAGTCATCTTCAAAGCAGAGGAGAGTTTCAGAGCCTACTGCTATTTGTCCACACTCAGATCCAATGGTTTCAGCTCCTAGCACTAGCTTTCCTATTCAAACTGCCTCTGCTCCAGATCCTAAGGCATTGAATCTGACAGCTAGAGGTTATTCGGATCTGACTTTACTGGTCGTGTCTCCGACTCTACCAACAAAGATTTTCCAGACATCCACTAAGCCTTCAAGACTGCCCTCCTCCACCTTATCTAGGTCTTCCAGGAGCCACTCCAATTTAGATATGGACAGAATGATGCAGAGATTTCTTAGAGCTCAAATTCAGATGGGGGTCATTCCAGCTCCATCCCCTACCGGATCCATGAGCTCTCCACTTAGACAATGATTATCTCCTTCTGTGATCCGACAGTCAGGTTCAGAGCCCAAGAATCCTAGATCCATGAGAGGTACATCATCAGATTAAAGAAGTCCATCCCTTCGTATCCAACAGTCACCCTGACCAGTTCTGTTCAGTTGTCCTTAGATCAGAGCGGGTCTCAAATCTGAGAGGTCTGTGCCAGATCCAAGGAGCAGGATTCAGCTCCAGTTTGTTCAGATCCATCCCTTCCCCTGGATGCCTCAGCCCTAGATAGCTCGGGCCCGATTCTCTCTGGGTGGCTTAGATCTGGGGCTGGCTCCGACTTCCTATCCTCGGCTGCTTCAGCTTCGAGCATCTGCTTAGATCTCTGAGCACATCTTTTCTGCTCCTTTGGGTCAGCCAGTCCCAGAAGCCTTCCATTCATGCTCCCCACAGGGACTCCCATCTTCTTATGATACCTTCCTGGACCACCCCACTGAGAAAGCCCCTCAGAAGATGATGTGCAAAAGGAGGTAAATAGACTCCCCGATGGAGACTCTCACAGAGGACACAGACTTTGCGGAAGGCAAAGGATCCTCCTGATCACCATCTGATGATGTTTACTTTGGAGACATCTTGGAAATCCTTAGGCAAAGAGATGGCTGGTCCTCCCAAAATCTTTCTCCTGAAGAGACGTCAGGGCTGGCCCATCTACATCTTAGGTGACCTGCCCCAGCAGATAAGCTTACCAACCTTGTCTCTTGCTGGGCCTGGAAAGAGCCAGACACTGTTAAACTGGTACCCAAATGCCCAGATAAGTTTCTGTCCCTGCCTGCAGATCAACAGCCTGGAGCAAAGGAATTGTAGCAAATGCCATGGTTGTGGCAGCAGCTATGAAAAAGGAGCTAATGCAACAGAGCTCCACCGTCCATCCACCGAACAGGGAGTCCAGGGCGATGGACAGATTCAGGAAGTGAGTTTACTCCTCAGCTACGTCTGTGCTGAGGTCGTTGAACTTCTTGGTCCATTTCACATGCCTGCAGAGAGACCCATTTCACATGTTTGCAGAGAGATTTGATCAAAGAACTTTCATATTCTCTCACTAAGTCCATGTTGGCAGAGGATCTTAAGAAATGTTCTCCACAACTGGCCACTCTATCTTCTGTAGCTAATTCATCGATGATGCTTATTTCCAATGCAGTGGAAGATACCTCTCAAGCAGCCAGCTCAGGCATAGCCATACAGCGTCATGCCTGGATGAGGTTCTGTGATTTTGCAGAATCATTTAAGACCTCTTTCATTAATGCCCCCTTTGATGGCCCCTACTTATTTAGGCCATCAGTAAAGGAAATGGTTACCCTCAGTGAGCAGAAAGGAAAGACCCTGTCTGCTGTTGGAATCAAGTTTTTTACTCCTCAGCGTACCTTCTCTAGGAATCAACAAGGTGGTTAGAAAATGTGGTTCTGTAAGTTTCTGGGACCTTTCCAGGACTTGTGGGGAGATTCCTCTTCCAGAGGCAGAGGAGGAGGTTTCAGTGGCAGAAGACATACAGGCAGAGGAGGTCCACAGAACCAGGGCTTTAGGGATTCCTTTCCAACAAGCTCTATCAGTGCTTCTGAAGTGTTGCCTGACTGTTGTTCTCTGGTGACAGTCGGCAGACATTTTTCTTTTCATCCAGAAGCCTGAACACATATTGCAAGACACCACATCTCTCAACCTCTTAGTACAAGAAATCTGGACTAATTCTGACATAATGTGGGGGGGACCGAATGCTCAGAAATAGGGACACATTTTAAATACTGCAATTCTAAACTTAGAAAGTTGATGGAATAACAGAATTGTATTAGCATGCATTTTCTAAATGGTTTTATTAATGTTCATACATAAGTAGCAATCATCAAATTAAAATACAAGACTGAAATAGAACATTAACAAAGAAAACAAACTATAACAAATAACTATTTACAAGAGTGTCTACCAAGTGACTATATAACCAGATATACTTTGTAACATTGTTAAAGAAATAGTGTAGAAAAATATTTTCATATTATTGTTATATTCGGAGTTGTTTATTCAGCAGTTCTTTAAGTTTTATCCAATTGTTGTTGGAGGTTGTAACTCTAGATGTCCTCATCTTGATTGTCAAAAGTTCATAGTCACAAACTTCAGTTACCATATTTACAAATTCTTTCATTGTAGGTGTTTGCTTGCTTTTCCAGTTCTTGGTGATTGTCTTTCTTGCTATTGAAAGAAGACTCCATAGTAGAGAGTAATTTATTCTTTTTACACAGTCAGGGATTGGTGTATTGAACAAAATTAATGATTTATTCAATGTGACATTATCACCAAATAAAAATTGCAAAAAAAAAAAAAAACATAACACTGACTTTGTCCCAAAATGTTTTAACAACTGTACGGTTAATAAACGTGTTGCTAATCTGCCTTGTCGCATGCTTTACATCTCCAGCACATTTTATTTTTGTATATTAGTTCAGTTCTGTGGGGTGTTATAAATATTTTATGAATGAACTTTCATGTAAATAATCTCCAGTTTAAGGAGGAAGTAGTTTGTTTAGAGGATATCAAAATATATTTCTATCTTCTTTACTAGGTTCATAAATATTTATAATCTGGAAGTATTCCCAGTAGTTCTCTTTGATTTATTCTTCTAAATTTTTGCTAGTTTTATATATTTTAGAAATAATGTGATCTGAGGGTCATGCTGCTCAATGCTAGAAGTCTAAATCTCAAAATGCACTCACTTGAAACGCTCCTTATAATGGAGAACATTAACATTTACGCTGTAACAGAGACCTGGTTCAAGGCAGCAGACAGTACCCCTGCACTACCAGGCTCTAACTCATTCCACACCTTTTGGCCTCAGAACTTGGACCGAAGCTCCAAAGGCAGTGGTTTTTCCATATTCATAAAGGATGCTCACACCTCCAGACTTGTAGCCCAACATAACATATCTGAGATATTTCAGGTGCAGCTAACATTGGGTAAGACAGTGATTCAGGTCATAGCATGCTATAGGTCCCCAACCATGTCCCAAGACTCACACTCTATGTTCCTAAGCACCCAGGAGAATATTACGGTCCAACCTAACACTCATACTGGGCGACTTCAACTACTCCTCCATTAACTGGGAAAACTACTCATGTACGAATACACTTGCCCAACATTTCCTGAGATTCATTAATTCCATTGCCCTGGACCAGCTTATTCTTATCCCCACTAGAGGTAGCAGCATCCTTGACCTGGTCATTACTAACATGGGCGACTGTTGCTATACACCAATAGTCAATTCCTCCCTGGTTAGATCCGACCACAAACTAATCACCTTAGAAATCCACATTCCTCCTACTCTCCCATCCCCCGCAAAGTTAACCACCATAAAAAACTTCCCAAAGCTAACTTTGGTCTCTAAAAACAGAGGTGGCTAACTTCACGGCACCCATGCAAATGGAGAATAGTTGTATGACCACCAAATAATACACCAATGCACTGTACAAACACATACACAAATGCATGGATCTCACTATACCCAATAGAACCAAGATGCTCTCCTCCAAAAAAAGGAAGCCAACCTGGTGGTCCCCTGTCATAAACAAACTCTACAACAGAAGGAGGAAACTGATGCAGAATAAGGTGAAGTCCCAAGACTGGAAAAACTCCCTTATCAGCCTCAACAAAAAGTTGAGATCCCTCATCAAATCCTCTAAAGCTAGCAACGAAAACAGAATTGCAGCAGATATTAAAGACAACCACAAGGCCTTCTATAGTCATGCAAAGAATCCCCATGGTAATACCCAGATTTGCTCTGAGCTACTGCACAATGGTACCTCCTATACAGAGCCAACAGATATTGCCAGTATACTGGCCAACAGATTCAGTGCCAACTTTACCCCTCTACCTCCCCAAAGGAGCAATCACAATACCAGTAGATTGCCAGGCACCCAGTGTTACTGTTGCACAGGTTAAAACAGCACTGTTCAAGGCCAAGAATACAGCTTCTATGGGACCTGACAATATCCCTGGCTGTGTTCTACATGAATTACAGAGTGAACTGGCACCTCACCTGTGTGCCCTGTTCAATCAGCCTCACCTCAGGCTTTTTCCCTACCCAATGGCACACTGCTACTGTCATCCCTCTCCACAAAGAAGGAGTGACTACAGACCCTGGGAACAATTGCCCCATTAGCCTGACGAGTCTGATATGCAAAGCTATGTAATGCATCATCATGGACCTAATAAACAAGGATATAGGGAATCTCCAAACTCTGGATCCTACACAGTTTGGTTTTGTGAAGGGTAGATCATGCCTGCTCAACTTGGTCAACTTCTTTGAGTCAGTCACCAGAGCTGTGGATGAGGGCAAGGTGGTTTATACAGCCTACCTTGATCTGGCCAAGGCCTTTGATACCATTCCCCACTCAGGAATCATAGAAAAACTCACTAAGCTAGGCATCAACCCTTATATCACTAAGTGGGTTGCAACCTACAGTGTGAAAGTAGCTGACTCAAAGCCAGACTGCTGACCAGTCACGAGTGGAGTCCCACAGGGTTCGGTCCTGGGTCCTCTCCTGTTTGGTATCTACTTCTCTGAAGTTCAGGCCAACACAAAGGGACTCTGGCTGACAAAATTTGCAGATGATTGCAAGTTGGGAGCTATTATTAACTCCTCGAGTGATGTTGACATCCTACCGAAAGGCCTTAATGAGACTAATGACTGGTGTTAGAACCACTGCCTTAACTTTAATGCCAAAAAATGTGTCACCATCCCCCTTGGGAAAAACCCGGTTCCTTTGAATTACCACATTGATGGTAGTCCACTGAACACAGAAAGCATTATAAGAGATCTGGGAACACAGGTTGATAGCAACCGCTCTTTTGACCACCACATTGCCACTGTGGTCAGAAAGTCCTTCAATGTGGCACATCTCATTACTAAGGGTTTTGCATCCAGGAAGAAAGAGGTCATTGTCTCCCTCTACTCTTCCATCATTAGGCCAATCACTGAGTACAATGCCCCATTTGGCATGTACCTCACTAGACACCTGCAACAACTGGAGAGGCCACAAAAGTACCTCACAAAGAGGATCCTAGGCCTTAAGCACTTGTCCTATATGGACAGACTCAGAAAACTACAACTATTCTCTCATATCACATACTTAGAGGCGATCTCTGCTTGACTTACAAAACCATGTCTGACCCAGGTCTGTTAGAAATGCTACATCTAAAAAAATCCCAATCCATCCACTCCACACACTCCAGAGACTTCAGCCTCATTACCACAATCAGCAGAACATGCTGGAGGGATAGGTTCATAACCTAGAGACTGCTCATGCTATGGAATAGACTTTCCATACATGTCAAGCAGAGCACCTCACTGGCCCTCTTCAAGAGAAATCTTGATGAGTGGATGAGAAAATTCACCCCGGGGATCACTCCAGTGGCTCTACTCAACAGAGGCACTGGGAACTAAGGTCAGGTGGCATGATGCCAGGGTAATCCTATGGGCTAGGCTTTTAAAGGCTCCAGGGCCATTAGCCTAGTACACATCTATGAACCTAAGACCTTTATCAGTTATTTCTTGATTTACTAGTGTTATCATTAAATCTATACATTTTGAGACTTTGTTTCTTATTGATAATTGTATTAAATTTATTTTATTTCCTATATCTTGTTTATAGTTTTGTATATCTAACCACATATCTCTATTTAAGTAAAATCTAATTAGTATAAACTCTGTGCTTTGTATTTTCTTTCTATCTGTTAGTTGATACCAATAAATCAAATTGCTTTCTTTAAGTTTATGCATTGTTTTTAAATTAAAAGTACATAAATTATTATGGGTATAGGCTATTGAAAATATCAAAAAGAAACAAGCTTTATATCCTGGATTTAAGCAAATAAAAATTCTAAATGTTTTTAACATTGATGTGATGTAATTAGACTTTATCATAATATTTTTTTTTCTAAAATATATTTTAACGCCCATAAGAAATTATTTATTATCTTATTTTGTTGTTTATAATGTATCTGATTTGAGTCTGTACATATGATGTTAAGTTGTCAAACTCGCCTTCATTCTTGCTGGATGGGATCGGCTCCGACTCGGCACTTGTTAAGCTCGAGAGCTAATTTTACCAGCTCGAGGCAACCCTATATCCCATGATGCAAGGCGTGCCTACCCAGATCTTGTTTGCCGCTTCGCGAAGAGGTCTCCTTTTACCAGCTCAGGTAAAGTTTTTGGTATTTTATACTAAAGTCAGTCAGAAAAAATTTCCTTTTTCCTTATTTCTTTTCCTAATAGTTAGTGTTAACTAATACCTAACTAGCTTGCCCTATATACCCCTTCTCCTTTGTATAGGGATAGTTTCTTTTCCTCCCTCAGGCCTTAAGCCTCCCTTCCATTATATTTCTGTCAGGAAGTGTGGGTGTGTTATTCAGTTTTCCCCCTTTCTATAAACTAATTGTGTGACTGGTGTGTGTGTGTGTTTTTGTGTTGGGCATACCATGTCCAAAGAAGTAAAGGTCTCAGGCTTCAAGAAGTGTGACTTGTGCTGTCAGAAAATGTCTCTGACAGATGGTCACACTTCTTGTGTGTACTGCCTGGGGCCTCTACACCTGCAGGACTCCTGTGCTATTTGTCATTCCTTCAGCCAGAGAGTCCTGCAGGAACGTAGGAACAAATTGATCCTACGTGGCTTGTTGAAGCCAGAGGGCTGTCTGACCAAGACAGGGTCGGGAAAGCCCTCTAAGCCACCTAAAGCCCAGGCTGTGGTTCCTAAGCCTTCGGCTGTGGCTCCAACTCCTTCGGAGTCAAGATCGGCTCCGACTGGAGCCAATCTTTCTGTCTCTGAGGTGGTGCTATCGGTGCCGGCTGGCTCCGATACACTTGCACCGATGTCGATGTCGGCTCCAGCCGGAGCCGACGTATCTTTGACCAGGACTGGTGCCGATAAGCTGTCGGCTCCAACTGGAACCGAAGGGTCTTCGGCTCCGATGGCTCCTTCCAAGAAGAGATCTCGGTCCCCTTCCCTGGAGTCGATTCACTCGGCTCCGGGATCTCCTCTGCTTTCGGAGCGGAGCCATCGGAGCCGATCTTCAAGGTCTTCCAGGCTGTCAGACCATGACTTGGAGAGGGTGGTAAGTAGACTGCTGAAATCACAGGCACTGGCCCAGATGCTCCATAGCCTGTCTCAGCAGACGACCACGATCTCTCATCCTCCTGAGATTCCTCCTCTGACTCTCCTTCAGAGTTCGGAGCCGGAGCTTCTCGGAACGTTGACCGTGGGTGCGCCGAGGCGATACCTCCCCTGTCGGCTCCGTCGTCTTCGACTCCGATCTCCTCCATGAGACCTTCCTTGGAGGGATCCGGTGCCGGGTCTCCCTTGTCGGCTCCGAGGGGGTGAGTGGCATCGGACCCTTGTCTGACCCCACTCTCCCTCTTGTAGCTTCGGCATTGGTGAGTTCGGCACTGACATCGGCCTCGGAGCCTTCCCTTTCGGCGGGACTGGGGATTCCTGTTGCTTCGGAGCGGGAATCTTCTGGCCTCCCTGGAAGGGGAGCCTTTGAGGTGATGAGGAGTGTTCTAGCCCCGGAGCTGAGTCAACGGTCAGTTCCATTAGCTCCTCCCTCTTCGGTGCCTGTCGATGTCTCTTCCCATTCTCTTGCTCCCAGACCCAGAGATCCATCGCCCCAGGTTTCCCCATTGGGAAGAACTTCTTCTTCTGAGGTTTCTCCTGATCCTTCAGGAGAACCCCTGCGTAAGAGGACGTGCAAGAGGAAGCACACAGACTCCCCCGAGTCTACATCAGACACCGACTTAGATGAGTCGGAGGGTTCCCCACAGTCCCCCTCTGAGGATGTCTCCTTTTCAGACATCCTGGAACTCCTTAAGCAGAGGGGGAACTGGCCTTCCATTAACCCCTCTGAGGATGAGTCGGTATACCTGGAGGCTTTTGGATCTCGACCCTCCACCTCCTGGGTGTCTCCGCCTTTCGACCCGCTCATGGAAGTGGTGGCTCGAAAGGCATGGGCGGCCCCGGATTCTGTGGAACCAGTCCCCAGGAGGCCTTCTAAATTCATCATGGCCCCTGCAGACAAACAGTTTCTCACCAAGGGTGTCCCTCTTGATGCCATGGTGGTGGCAGCTGCCACCAAGAAGGAACTTGCTTATCCTTCTGTGCCTGTCCATCCTCCTAACAAGGACTCTGGGACCATGGATAGGTACGGTAAGTGGATGTTCTCTTCATCGACCTTCGCTATATGCTCGCTGAATTATCTCTGTCACTTTACCCGGCTTCAGAGAGATATTCTCAAGGAACTAGGTGAGGTAGTTCAGGATCCATCAGCTGCTGGGGCTCAAGAAAAGATTGCCTCACAGCTTGGAATCCTAAATTCTATAACTAACTCCTCCATGCGGCTCATTTCTTATGCAGCCGATGGAGCTAGTAGAGCCGCAGGCACAGGAGTGGCACTTAGGCGTCAGTCCTGGATGCGGCTTTGTAATTTCGCAGACCCCTTTAAGGCATCCTTCATTAATACTCCCTCTGATGGTTCGGCTTTGTTCGGACCTCAGGTGAAGGACACATTGACCAGGTGTGAGCAAGACGGCAAGACTATTTCTGCCGTAGGAGTCCATTTCTCCACACCTTCAAGACCCTATCCCAAAGGTCAGAAGGGAGTGAAAATGTGGTTCCGTAAATCTCAGGGAGTCACGCCTGACACACGTGGTCAGTTTACCCCCAGAGGCAGAGGGGGTAATAACAATAGATGCCACCCCAGGGGCAGAGGGGGTCCGCAGAATCAGGGTACCAGAGAGCCTCTCTCTGATAAACCCTTCCAGCATCCCTGAGGTGTTGCCCGACTGCCCACCCTTGGAGGCAGTCGGGGGAAGATTGTCACTGTACCCAACAGCCTGGCGTTCCCTTTCTCAAGACAAATGGGTACAGTCGATCATATCCGAGGGTTACAATATCCCTTTTGTGAGATATCCTGTTCCTCATCAATCCCTCCCGGACGTTTCACCCGGTCTAAGGGAGTTGGCAAAGCTGGAGGTATCAAAGCTCCTAGCAAAAAGAGCCATCCAACTAGTGCCAGCAGACCAAGTAGGATCCGGAATCTACTCAAGATTCTTTTTGGTTCCCAAAAAGACGGGAGATTGGAGACCAATTTTAGACCTCAGCAAACTAAACAAGTTTGTCAAAAAGGCAAGGTTCCGGATGGTCATGCTTCAGTCCATTCTACCCTTTTTGGGCAAGGACAACTGGATGTGCTCAATAGACCTTCAGGATGCGTACTATCACATAAAAATTCACAGGCGCTCCAGAAAGTTTCTCCGCTTTCGGCTGAGGACCAGTCATTTTCAATTCAGAGCCCTGCCCTTTGGTCTCACTACAGCCCGCAGAGTGTTTACCAAATGTATGGCAGTGGTCACAGCTCACCTGAGATGTCAAGGATTCCAGGTGCTTCCATATCTAGACGACTGGCTCCTCTCTGCCACCACCAGGCATCAACTTCTCAAGGCCAGGGACTACACTCTTCACACCTGCAACCATTTGGGGATCTCTATAAACTTCGAAAAATCTTCATTGTCTCCTTGCCAATCTATTACCTTTATAGGCACAGAATTAGACACTGTCGGGATGTCAGCAAGACTCACAAACCAAAGAATTCTGGACATCCAAAAGTATGTTTGGATCATACTACTCAGCAAAAAGATCAGGGTCAGATTTGTCCTGAAGGTGCTGGGTCTCATGGCTGTGGTCATCGTACTGCTTCCTTTAGCTCGCTTCCACATGCGTCCTCTGCAGTGGATGTTGTTCACTCAGTGGTCCTTCCAGCAGCTTCCCATGCGCCACGAGATCTTCGTGACGCAATCGTGCAAGAGTCACCTAACCTGGTGGATGTCTTCTCCGCATCTCCATCAGGGCCGACTGTTTGTTCCCCCAGTCCCGGTTGCCACAGTCACTTCGGATGCCTCTCTGATCGGGTGGGGGGGGCATTATCAGGGCAGGATGGTCCATGGGACTTGGCAACCCATAGAATACCATCTGCACATAAATGTCCTAGAGATGAGAGCAGTGCTTTTAACGTTGCAAGCCCTCAGCAACTTTTTTCCTTTAGGGACTATTGCAGTTCAGATGGACAACATGTTCGTAGTCTGGTATATCAACAAACAGGGCGGGACCAGGTCCTATCCACTGTGTCGAGAAGCTCTCAGACTTTGGCAATGGGCAATCTCCTCTCATCGGTTTCTGATAGCAACGCATATCCCCAGGAAATCCAACCTTTTAGCGGACAGACTGAGCAGAGCTATTCTCATGCCACACGAGTGGTCTCTCAAACAATCAGTAGTGGACGAGATTTTTCAGAAGTGGGGCTTCCCTTGCTGCGACCTTTTTGCCACACCCCAAAACAGCAAATGCCCAGACTTCTTCTCCCTTTTTCCACTACCAGGCCATCCCCCCAGAGACGCTCTAACTCAGGATTGGCTCCGGGGACTTCTTTATGCCTTTCCTCCATTCCCGCTGATACCTCAAGTGATTCAGAAAGCTACCATTTTGAGAGCCAAGTTGATTCTCATTGCCCCTTACTGGCCTCAACAAATTTGGTTTCCGTCCCTACATCGTCACCTCTTGGTTCAGCCTTGGCATCTGGATCCAATTCCAGATCTTCTGACCCACCATTCGGGTCATCTGCACCAGGCCATTCAATCTCTCAACCTCACTGCTTGGTTGCTCCACTTCCTTCCTTAGCCAGGCTCCCTATGATTTCTAATCCCGTGCGAGATATCATAATAGCTTCTCTAAAGTCCTCTACCAGAAGGATTTATGCTAGCAAGTGGCAGCATTTTTCCTTCTGGGCAAAGTCCAGGGACATAGATCCCTTTACTGCTCCAGTGCAGTCAGTCTTAGACTTCCTAGCTGAGATTTTTCAGTCGGGTTCTTCTTCCTCTACAGTTAAGGTCCAGCTGGCAGCGATCTCAAATTTTCATGTTGGCTTTGCGGATCAAAACATAATGTCTCACAAGCTTTGCAAAGCCTTTCTTAGAGGGATTTTTCTGCTGAAACCTCCTATCAAAGATCCTCCTCCGCAATGAGACCTGAATTTAATGCTGGCATCCTTGATTCTGCCCCCCTTTGAACCGGCTGCTACATGCTCATTAAAATTTCTTTCCTGGAAGACAATTTTTCTGGTTGCTGTTACTTCAGCCAGGAGGGTTTCTGAACTTCATGCTCTCTGTGTCCGTCCCCCATACTTGATTTTCCACAAAGATAGAGTATCTTTAAGAACTAATCCATCTTTTTTTGCCCAAGGTTGCTTCCCAGACGAATATTAACCAAGCTATTGAATTGCCAGTTTTTTTCCCCTAATTATTCTGACAAAGCGGAACAAAAACTTCACTGTTTGGATGTCCATCGTCAACTCAGATATTACTTGGACAGAACCAAACAATTCAGAAAATCTGATCAACTGTTTCTTTCTTATGCAGAAAACAGGAAGGGTCTGCCGTTCTCCAAGGTGACCTTATCCAGATGGCTCTCTTCTACCATTTCTCATGTTTATCTCCTTAGGGGCAAGCAACTGCCCTCGAAACCAAACACACATTCTACCAGATGCCTATCCACTTCTACAGCTTTTCAGGATAGGCTACCTATTGACACAATTTGTGCGGCAGCCACTTGGGCCACTCCTCACACCTTTGTCTCTCATTACAAATTGGACTTGGCCTCCAGAGACAGGGCTAGGTTTGGTTCCACAGTTCTCAAGAGTCTGTTCCATTGAGCCACCCAGGATAGAGGTGTTAGGGACGCGGTCCCATCCAGCAAGAATGAAGGCGAGTTTGACAACTTAACATTAAGAAGTTATGTACCTACCATAAAGTTCCATGTTAGTTGTCTTCTCTCGCCTTCTTTCTTGCGTCCCTCCCTCCTTCCCCCTAGCCTGGACAGACCTTGAAGTTGTACTCTTCTCTGGGTACGATCCATTCTTCTATGGACCCCAGTAGGAAGTGTAACTAGTATCTAGTGGTTACCTTGTTTTATTTCTTTCCACATTTAGTTCCTCTTCTTCCTTTCTGGGAAGAAGATTACTAGCAGGGTTTTTTCTATAGCTACCAAACGAGATCTGGGTAGGCACACCTTGCATCATGGGATATAGGGTTGCCTTGAGCTGGTAAAATTAGCTCTCGAGCTTAGCAAGTGCCGAGTCGGAGCTGAGGATCGGCTCCGAACCCATCCAGCAAGAAAAAAGGTGAGAGAAGACAACTAACATGGAACGTTATGGTAGGTACATAACTTCTTATTCTCTTGCATGCTCTTCCATTTTGCAGTATAGCTTTTTTTAACCATAGAGGAATTGTTTTAACAATTGATGATACTGAGTATAATTTGATCTCTGGCATACAAGTTCCACCCAGTGGTCAATCCCTTGTATGATGATTTAAGCCTAGTCTTGGTTTGTTAGGATACCAGAAAGTTTTAAGTATTATACAATTGAATTCTCTAATATCCTTTTTAAATGGGGGTAGCGATAAGGATTGTATTAGATCTAGAATTTTTGGAAGTATGATCATTTTAATTATAGTGAGCCTTTCTTCCATCATAAAGGCAAATTTATTCTATTTATTAACAAGTGCTCTAATATTAGCTAGGATATTTTTGTAGTTTTCCTTTACTATATTTTTAATGCTTCCTTTTAAAATTATTCCAAGATGAATTATCGTACTATCCTGTTCTACATATTTAGAAAATCTGTCATCCATATCGTTGATTTTTTTCATTTACAAGTAGAATTTTTGTTTTATTTTCATTAAAAGTTAGTCCAGATTTTTTCTGAAATGTGTTTACTGCATTAAAAATTGCTCTAAGTTTCCATTATCTTTTACTGTAAAGAGAATATGATCTGCAAATAGCAGTATTTTGGAATTTAAAGTAGTATTTATCTGTATACCTAAAATATTTGACTTTGATCTTATAAAATTTGTGAAAAGTTCCATAACGAATAATAGTGGTGAGAGTAGACAACCCTGTTTAGTTCCCTTAGTAATTGGAATTGATTCTGATAAATAAGAACCAATTTTGTATAGGCAACAGAATTATCATAAAGTTGAATGAGTTGAGAAAAATATGGTGAAAAGTTATATTACTCAAGGACCAAAAATAGGTAATTCCAATTCACAGTGTCAAAAGCACTATTTATATCTAAACTTAATAAGGTTAATCCTTGTTTTCTGCTCTCTGCAAAACCTATTATGGATAACACTCTTTTAATACTATTGTATGTATTTATATTTATTATGAATCCTGTTTGATCATCATTAATCAGATATGGGAAAAATTGTTGAAATCTAGCAGCGTATATACCCATAAAAATGTATAATCAATATTTAAAAGTGATATTGATCTATTTGAGGAACAATCTGCTGGATTTTTATCTGTCTTCAATATTGGAGTAATAAGTGTATATTTCCAGGACAGCGGTATTTTAGTTAGGTCTTTAACTAATATAAAAACTTTGAGCAATGTATGAAGAGCTTCTTTTGGCATTATTTTATATAATTCTGATTTTATGTCATCATTCCCTGTAGCTTTGTTTGGTTGTAGAGTCTTAATTTGATTGTTAATTTCAGCCAGCTGTATGGGTGTATCTATTAATTTATTTTGATACACTGTTAATCTTTTGCTAATAAATATTGGAGGTCCATCTTTACATTATTTTGATTAACTTTATTAAAGTGGGTTCTAAATATTTTTAAGAACTCGTCCATGTCTCTTACTTTTTTTTCTTCCTGGCAAATACATTTCCATAATAAGATTAGATTTATTGATCAATTTAGTTTTGGAAGTGAATTTATGCATAGATTTAGGATTTCTAGAATATTTAAATAATTTAATCTTTTCTAAATTTATCATAGCTTTATTGCTTAAAATCTCTAAATACTCTAATTTATCTATTTCTTCCATTTTTTTATCTTGACTTTTGTGAGTGTTCTGTTGTAAATTATCAATTTTCTCCTGTATATCAATTAGATCTTTATCCTATTGCCTTTTCTTAGGGGCATACCAATTTTTTTAATCTGCCATTTAAATAAGCTTTTAAAGCATCCCACACATATATTTCAGACACTTCATCCTTATCATTCATTTCTGAAAATGTTTGAACCTTTTTGTTAAAGAAATCTTTAAAATCCTTTAAGTTTGTTATATATGCTGATATCCTTTTTATATTAATCTTTTTATTAACATTAAGTTGTAATTCAAAAGTTATAATGTTATGGTCCAAAAGTGGGCATGAAATTGTCTTTACTGTACTCAACTTAGATATTAAGTTGTTTGAAATGTATACTCTGTCTATGCTTGAATAGGATCCATGTCTATGTGAGAAATATGTATAGAAAAGAGAGCCCTGTTCTGAGAATTCATTAATATCTTTAATTTGAATTAAATATATAAAGTTTTTTAATTCTTTTGCTGATGCTGGTATTCTTCTTTTTTAATAGTATTAGAATCTTCATTATTAAATATGCAATTAAAGTCTCCTGCCATAATTATCTGTCCTTTTGAGTGCTGTGCTATCTTTTCCAACTGACTTGACTGTTTTTATAGCAATACCTGGAATCCAATAAACATTTATGAGGGAATATAGAACTCCATTAAATGTAATATCTACTGAGCAGAACATACCCTTGTCGTCTTTATACTCATTGATTATTTTAGGCAAAGGTAAGGTGTTTCTCCATAGTATAGCCACTCCCCTTTTCTTCTGCTTAAATTGGGAACTACTTAAAACAACAAATTGTTTTGAATTAAGTTTATTCATATCTTCCTGTAACAAGTGTGTTTCTTGTAGGAAAACAATATGTGGGGTATGCAGATTTAGAAATCGACTTAGATTACTTCTCTTGCATCCATTATTTAGACCATTTATATTGATAGAAATGCACTTTAGTTGTATCATGTTCTATGTATTAATGAATTGATAATATGTATATTTGTTTTGAATGTATTTGTAATATATCCCTTTTATGATATATGATATGTTATACTGCCTGATAATTCAAATATGATAATATTAATAAAATTAGGTACTTAAACATTTTTAAGGTTTGTAGACACCCATAAAAGTCAATAGGTAATAATACATTTTAAACAAACAATTCTTTCAACATTCCTCCCTTCCACGGATTCTAAAACTCCTAGTTTGAATAGAGAAGCTATCCAAACTGACCTTCTCAATTACTTCAGACAAAGTGAAAATACCAAAACCTCTTGCCCACGACTTTGTAAATTATGAATTAATAAAACTCCATATATCATAAAGTCACATCAAGTTTTGAAAAATGATAAGAAAATTTCCATTATTTCTATCTATAATTTAATATTTTTTTATGCACAAGAAGTGCCATTAATAGGTCACAATCTTGGAAACTATATAATCAAGTTACTGTAAAGTTCAATTGTGTGTAATCATATACTTTAATTACAAATAAAACAGTATTTAGAAAACTGCCTATTTAGCTTCTTTACATCACTTTTGTATTGTTATGGGTAATGTATTTGTATTCTCCACTAGCTTTCTAATTAATACAAATAATGTAAATATAACTCATCCAAATTCTAGTTTCTACTATTAAATACATTTTAAAAATCCTATAAAGAAAAGATAAATAGTAGCCCTTCTAATTCTTCTAGAAACTAAGAAAAAAATGTGTATAGCCGTGACCATTATATATGTCACATGTGGTTGTTTTAAGAATTTGGGTAGTCTTAGTATGTTTATCTTTATATACTTACCCCCGGATTCACTAATCTTCCATGCAGGACTAGCGTAGTCCTTCACAGAAGTGCCCGTGTAAGAGGAGGATGGCAGCGCGCCATGCATATTAATGAAGGCTCGCTGCCCAAACTCCCAGGCATTCACGGAGCATGTACGAGTGCAGGGGGCGTGTCTGAGAGCAGAGCTCTCAGAATAAACACGCCGCCTACAATGTAGAACAGCAGAAAGTGGAAATAAATGAGCGAGACCACTCATAGGTGTCCGCATATCCCCACCAACTTTCTCCCATGTGTACAACAGCAACAGGACATAAAAATCAAAAGAAGAAACCCCTTTATTTTTTTTTTAAATTCCGATTACGGCTAACCATAGGTGCATGGGTCTGCCCATTGCTTAGCTACAGTTAAAGCAGCTTAAAAGGCTGAAGAGGATAACAAGGAAGATATATGCAAATGAAGTAGCACAGCAATAGTGTAGTGAGCAGAGCATTCGCCTAGCGAGCAGGCATTCCCCGTTCAAGTCCCACTGCAGCACAGTCTATTTTACATGGCAAAGCATGGTATAACCAATATTTTTATTGCAAAACCCACTAAATAACATATATTTATGAACTGGAGTACTGCCGGAAATGCACATGTGAAGAGTCGGTGTCATAATTAATAAGGCAGTAGTAAGTAGGTGTTAAGCACAGATAAGCAGTAGTAAGCATATGTAAGCACTAGTGAGCGTGTTTAAGTATGTTTGCATGGGGGTAAGCATTGCCTACACAGATTAAGCAAAGTAGAAGCCAACTGAATATAAGAAACTATAACCTGAAATAAGCAGTGCTTACCACTGCGCAAACCCGCTTACAACTGCTTTAAAGTGCCTTAATCACTCTGTATCCAACAGGCCTTTGTCTGCCCAGCAACAAAATAAACAGACATGCAGGTTTCAAACCCTATACACCATAGTCCCAGTAGCTATCCACCAAGCCATCACAGAAGTATGGAAGAATGAGGTATTAGTAAACATGTTCTCACCATAGTATAACCAAACTGAACCTGTAAAAGGCATCAGTATACAGTCATATGTGCCACAATCGACTACATAACATAAATATGTGAACTAGAGTACAGCAGTAAGCCCAGAAGTGAGGTGTACTTGTAATGGAGTGTCGAAGTCCCCAGTAAAACACAAGGACCCCACAGAGTGTACATACACTTCAATCAGGGATAAAAGGCATACATATAAGGTGTAATGAATAATAACACAATGCCAAAAAGGCAATATAATGAATGTCTACTGTAGGCAACACCAAGCATTGCACAGGCCAGCTTAGGAGGTGTGAGCAATGTGTAGACCAGCTATCTCTTTGTGCCCAGTGGTATACCCCTTTAAACAATGCCAACTTTAGGTAAGCAGGTTTGCCCACAGCTTAGCCTTTTCAAAATCAGCCAGTCATGGAAAAGTGCAGGAAATCAGCCCTACTTAAACCCAAGAGGTGGGAATACAGCTCATAACTGGCTGTAACTTCCCCTTGCAGGCACTATGGCAGTAAAGGGAGGAGGAGTTCTCTTCCGGGTGCAACGCTGGTGCATCCAGGAGTCCAAGGTCATGGCTGGACTCCTATTTAAAGACCATGCACAGAGACTGCTGCAGAGCCAGTACCAGGGCTCCCAATATAAGGCAGAGGCCTGGGACTGTCTCACCCATGACCTCACCAGTGCCACTGGCATTCCCCGAACTGGTGAGCAGGTCAGGCACCACTATGCCGACCTGAAGTGGCAGAAGGGGGACCTCTTGGAGGAGTGGCTCCAAAAGGCAAGAGCATCAGGGGATGTCCCAGCTGTGTGTAAGTATCAGTCCACTACCTGTTTAATAATTGCCAGCTCAGGTATATCATGGATAGGTATGGCTAAATATTCCTCTTATGTTCCCCACAGCTGCAATGGAGCAGGCTGCAAACCTGGAGGCCCACATCTGCTACCTGGCGCAGTTGTGAAGTGAGGCAGGTTAGTAATACTCATGCTTTTACTGTCATAGGAAATAAAAATCAAAGTAGTAGTAAAGTAATTGCTGGTATAAAACCTGTATTGTTCAAGGCAAGTACTGCACACACTAGAGAATATGGCAGGAAGAGTCTCATATTGTTAGCATGGCAATAAAAGTGTAATACCCTGACAAAGCAGGTCTGACTGCTGGACTGTATGTGTATATTCTGGTATCATATGGTAATGTAGATTTGCAATCATGTAATAGTACTGTAGTATTAAGCACTGTTACCCACACCATGCACCATAACGTGAATATGTAGGAATGCCTGTATATGACAGGTGTAATCCCCAGAGGCCATTTAGTACAACTGAGAGACACATAGATAGTAAGCAGAGGAAATGCAGACAACAAAACCTGAATAGCACATGCAACTGAGATGTGAACTGTTGTTTTATTAGCACACACAGCCATGGTTTGCATTGTGCCAGTGATAGTAGTCTGCATATAGAATTATACACCACAACTGTACAGATATGTCCAGACTGTCTATTAAAGTGGCCCATATCTAATACCTATCAACTTGTCCCCCTGGGAAATCAGTGGGATGATCCCAGACGTATAGGCAGTAAACAGGAAATACAACTGATTGACACACATCTATGACAACAAACCTGGAACACTAGCAACTCCCCAATACCTTATGTGACTAAGAAGCCACGTATGTCCCATTTACACCCCAGCCTGTTAAGCTGTGGTCAGAGTGTGTACAGTAACAGAGTGAGATGTATGTGCATAATACTAATGTGTAATCTGGAACCTTGTGTGGCAACAGTCAGGTAGTGCTAACAAACATTGCTCCCACAGGTACGTTGGATACGAACACCGTGCTGTGAAATACAGACCAATATAACCTGTACTGGTACTGTCCACCCTGGTATTGTAGCGGATTGTGAGTGTTGCAGTTTCTCTGAATAATAAAGTATCATTGGTCACTGTCACCCACACTGTGCTACATAATATAGCTGTGTAGGAAAGCATGTATATGTGTGTGTCAGGTCACTAAAGGTGGAAGAGGGCAATATTCTAGATATGTCCAGGCATATCAGCATGTGGTGAGCACATGGCCAGAGTCCGTGCAGAAAGAGCTGGATAGCATAGTGCAAAACATCAACCCGGAATCCGGCCGTATGTGTACAAAAAGTTAGTCAGTGTTAACAAACATTCCCTCCACAGGTATACCAGGTAAGAGGTGTATACTGCAGGTAAAACCGGTTCATGTGTAATGATGTTGACAGCCATATCAGTGTCCACTATAGGTGTATAAGGTAGTGTAGTAAGATTTGTAAGATTCAGATAACAGCACTGACTAGGAAAGTAATGTGGAGTACAAGAATATACTACTTGTTAATTGACATCTTTCTCTCCCCCCACCTTATCTCCAACAATAATCAACACACCCACCCCAACTGGTATGTACTGACTCTGATAATGGCCAATCATTTGATAAATATTCTAATGGTTCCCATGCATGTGTCATATTGAATTATTCCAACATTGCTGGCATGGTGCCATCAACGTACCTGCATGCTGTTCTTATTACCACTGTGGTCATTACCAACATGGGAGATAGATACTCCACACCTGTGGTCACCTCCTCATTGGTCAGGTCTGACCAGAAGCAAATCGTCCATGACATCCACATCCCACCCCCACCCCCCAGTAAGGAAACCTCCGTAAAAAACTTCTCCAAAGCCAACTTCATGCTACTCAAGTCAAAAGTGACAAACTTCATGACACCCATGCAGACGGCATCTGAAAGTTCGACTGCTGAATCCTACACTAAGGCACTGTATGAGCACATCCACTCATGCATGAATCGTGCCTTCCCAAATAGAACCAAGATGCTCTCCTCCAAAAAAAGGAAGACAATCTGGTGGTCCCCTGCTATAAACAAACTATACAATAGAAGGAAGAAACTGTTACAGAAAAGAGGAAAATCCCAGGATGCAAAAAACTTCCTTACCAGCCTCAGTAAGAAGCTTGAGATCCCTCATAAAATCCTCAAAAGTTAGTTACAAAAATAAAATTGCCAAAGGTTCCAAAGACAACCACAAGGCATTCTATAGTTATGTCAAGAATCTAAATGGCAATGCTCAGATCTGCTCTGGGATACAACAGAATGACATTAAATATACTGATCCCAAGGATATTGACAATATCCTGGCAGATTGATTTAGTGCCAACTTCACCCCCTCTCACCCCCTAAAGGGCCCATCTCAATACCAAAAGATTGCCAAACTCTGGTAATCATGGCTACACAGGTAGAAACTGCACTCTCCAAAGCTAAGAATACGGCATCCATGGGATCAGATGACATCCCGGGCTGTGTACTACATGAACTACAAAATGAACTGGCACCTCACCTAAGTGTCATGTTTAATCATAGTCTCACCTCAGGCTTCATGTCCACTGAGTGGTGCACAGCTACAGTTATCCCACTCTACAAGGGGGGGGGGATCCATCTTGGATCCTGGGAACTAATATCCCACCAGTCTGACGAGACTGATCTGCAAGGGCATTTTTGGGTTCATAAAGGGCCAATCTTGTCTCCTGAACCTGATTGACTTCTTTGAATCAGTCTCCAGTGCTGTGGACGAGGATAAGGTGGTCCACACAGCCTATATGGACCTTGCCAAGGCCTTTGACACCATCCCCCACTCTGGAATCATAGATAAACTTACTAAGCTGGGCATAAATCCCTACATCACTCGATGGGTTGCCAACTGTCTTACTAACAGAACCCAGACTGTAAAAATAGCCAACCCCAAATCCAGCTCAAAACAAGTGATAAGTGGAGTACCTCAGGTTTCAGTCCTGGGCTGCTGTTGTTTGGCATCTACTTCTCTGAAGTGCAGGCCAGTACTAAGGGACTCTGGCTAACAAGGTTCACAGATGACTGCAAACTGGGAGCTATTATTGAATCCCCACATTATGTGGATATTCTACAAAAGGGCCTTACAGAAACAGATGCTTGGTGCCAGAGCCATGGGCTCAAGCTTAATGCCAAGAAATGTATAGGTATCCCTTTTGGAAAAAAACATGTACCCATGAATTACCACATAGGTGGCAGTACACTAAACATTGAAAGTGTGATGAGAGACTTAGGGACACAGGTGGACAGTGGTCTCACCTTTGATAACCACATTGCCACAACAGTCAGGAAATCCTTCTATGTGGTACACCTCATCACTAAGGGATTTTCATCCAGAAAAAAGCAGGTCACTGTCCCACTGTACTCATCCCTCATTAGACCCATTATAGAGTATAATGCCCCATTTGGTATATACCTCACAATACATCTGCAACAGCTGGAAAGGCCGCAGAAATAACTCACTAAAAGAATAACAGGCCTAAAGCAGCTGCCATGTGCTGACAGTCTAAAAAAACTCCAGCTATACTCAGTGGCATATCGTCTACTCAGAGGCGATCTCTGCTTAACATACAAGGCCATGCCAAACCCTGAGCTGTTGGACATGCTCCACTTAAAGAAATCCCAATTCCTCAGAGCCACATGCTCCAGGGATCTAAACCTTGTCATCACAATGAACAAAACATGCTGGAGGGATAGGTCCCCCTGACCCAGGACTCCCCATACTCTGGAATAGACTGCCCATACATGTCAAGCAGAGCACCCATGGGCACCGGAACCATAGAGCAAAGGGGGAGGGGCACCCCACACACTTTTGCAGATCCAGCAACTTTTCAACTTACATATACACATGGACCCGCAATCCCTTCCAGTCACAGTCACAAACAAACCATATACAAACTCTCTGACCGAGATCGCACTACAGTGAGGAAAGAAAGATTAAGAAAGGGTACATTTCCTAATCCCCACACCCCCCACTATAGTGCGATGTGCAAATGTGCCATCTGCACACTCATTCCCAAATGTAACATCATAGAATCATGCAACCAGCTGTGCAAGATGCACATGAAGTGTATGTGCAGAGAAAGGGTGTTGTTTGTAAAAATAGATGAAGCCTTGCGTGCTCTGCCAACTTGTTACTCAGTACTGCCTGTCCTACTACCATGGTCTCACAGAGCTATTGGGAAATTAAAAGAGACACACACACACACACACACACACACACACACACACACACACACACACACACACACACACACACACACACACACACACACACACACACACACACACACACACACACACACACACACATTCATCCACCAAAGGGAGAGTGACTTCATCAATGACAAGGAAAGGAAGCTACATTATAAAAGTATAATTTATGTAGTAAAATATAAAGACTTTTTTGAGAACTAGAAATGGTATAATGACCCAAATGTACACTTTATTCACATGAAACTGTACTGCAGAACAAAGTTAAGGGTTTCCATTTTAATCACGTTCTTTATGTAATTCTTGAAATCTGTCTTTACGGCTAGCATGAATGTTTATTTTAAGTCATACCTATAGGACATAATTTAGTCAAAGCAATTAAGGGGCTACGAGAGGATCAGATTTCATAGATTTTGCCCAACACTAGACTCACAGTAAACAAACCAGTCGGGTAGAAACACAAATATCCTTTTATGCTGTTTTTTACAGTCATGGGTTCCTTACTCCACCACCTTGGATTGGTGTCATTTCTGGCTCCTTTTGGAAGCTGCTGTGGTCAGAAAAGAAACAAATGCAGCAATAATCAGTGGAAATGTGATTGGAAACACTGCACTGTGATAAACTAGACTCACAGCACTCAAGTGCTTTCACGGCTAGCTATATCAGAAAAGTATACCTGTTTGAAGGCATGCTATAAAGGACACCCAGTTAAACACAAACACATAAACTCCAAGACATATAAGTGGATCTGAAAAAATGCTGAGTACATTTGCATGCACAGTCACCTTCCAACTTATGGTGGGAAGGAAATGCATGCAAACAGTGCAAAAATGCCAAACTTTTCCCAGAAAATAAGAAAAAAAGTCTGAACATTCAGCATGTTAGTTTGATTTTAAAAATAAAGCTTCTGATATAGAAAGCGTATTCCTATTGAAAGGTATCATTCATACCAGACATCTGAATTGTGCTGTCACAACTGCTTTTAATGGATGGAGTAGTCAATGATCCTTTAGAAGTCTTCACTGATTTTCATTACTCACACGCCGGTGCCTTATAGGTGGGCCTTACATTTTTCACTGTCCTTTTCCAAGTGTTTCTCATCAGTTTCATTATAATACAGTTTTTGCTCAGACCTCCTGTGTCACTGCCATTAATGATTCATTCCATCTGTGTGATATTAACAGTTCTCACACCAAGCTTTTTCACATTATATTAGCTTAGACAAGAAGCACATTTTACAAGCGGATAACACCAAGGGTGCCGGAACCATTGAGCGAGGGGGAAGGTCCATTCTGGTTAGGCACATCCGTTCCGTTCAGTTGTGGTTAGGCGCAAAATTTTAAACTTCCCTTCTGGTTAGGCACGTCCGTTCCATTCAGGCATGAAATTTTAAACGTCCATTGCTAGGCGTGAAATGTTTTAAACTTCCATTGCTACCTGTTGCCCGTACTCTTAAGGAGAGAGTGGAAATGTTTTAATCTTCCATTGCTACTTATTGCCTGTACTCTTAAAGAGAGAGTGTGTTCAGGTAAGGAGATGTGATGATTTTTGCTGCTGCCTGGGGATTGTGTTTCTATGCTACTTGTTGGGGGGGTTGTATTTCTATGCTGCTGCCTGGGGATTGTGCTTTATGCTGCTGCCATGTATGTGTGTGTGTGTGTGGGGGGGGGGGGATTGTGTTTCTATGCTGCTGCCCGTGTGTGTGTGTGTGTGTGTGTGTGTGTGTGTGTGTGTGTGTGTGTGTGTGTGTGTGTGTGTGTGAATTGTGTTTCTATGCTGCTGCCTGGAGTGTGTGCATGGGAATTGCGTTTCTATGCTGTTGCCTGGTGTATGTGTGTGTGTGTGTGTGTGTGTGTGTGTGTGTGTGTGTGTGTGTGTGTGTGTGAATTGTGTTTCTATGCTGGTGTGTGTGTGTGAATTGCATTTCTGTGCTGGTGTGTGTGTGTGTGTGTGTGTGTGTGTGTGTGTGTGTGTGTGTGTGTGTGTGTGTGTGTGAAAATGCCGTAGTTAGGTATACCTCATGGTTAGTGTTACTCCAGCTCAAATCCTGTACCTTAGGTACAAGAAACAAGAGCCTGAATTCTCTACCCATACCACCACTTGTAATTCAGGGAGTTGAATGAGGATTTTACAAAGAGCTGAGAGCTTCAGGGGAAGAGAAGTTTAATGCTGCTTATGCCAAGTCTGCTTGTATTGTTAGTAGCACAGCAGGTAGCATACTTGCTTTTGATGCAGAAGGCTGTGGGTTCTACTCCCACAGTATGCAGATGGATCACTGATACTGCACTGTGTTGTACTTTAAAGGGAGTGCTGCAGTCCTGTGAATGTCCTCCTCTGGAGGAGTTACCTGGTAACTATGAACCTGTTATCAGTTTGCCATCCATTTCTTATTGCAATATTACTAGCTTATCATTTTAAATGTAACATAGGCAGTTAATTCTTCAAGGGCAACAGACACCAGACACTTTATTTGTAGATGAAACAATGAAATATAAAGTTGTTTGCTAGGACCAACCTTTTCACTAGTTACAGATTCCTTTAATGTGGAATTATTTAGATGACTTTACTTCTGCCGAGATTTTGCATATTTACTGATAATGGTGAATTGTAATGTCAGACGTTTGAGTGGCCTTTTATGGTTGAAATTTTCTGAAATTGGTAGTTTTGTCATTATTGGTTATGGCATTTTGTTTCATTGCTTACTAGACTACAAATGTAAAACACATTTTAACAACTGGTGTATTATACAAGGAAGATAATTTAATACAATCAGGAAAGTGAATCAAAGAACACATACATGTATGCATGGCCCTAAAAATGTGTAAGGAGCCTAGGGTTTGAAAACAACCCCCAGGTAAGCTTAATCCTCCACTGGCCAGATGCAAAATGAATGTGGGTTTTCATGCACTTTCAATGAATGTGAGTTTCAAGGACAGAGAAATGTACAGCTCATGCTAAGTCTGTTTTCAGTGTGAGATTGTATTGGTTGTTTAGCAAATGGCTTAAATGTTTGTGCCATTTTATTTAAATTTCTATAATCATTGTAGAAGTAAATAATAAAACCATATGCACGCTGATAGATTTGAACAGAGTTTATGGTAACCGAGGAGAAATAGCCAAGTAATGGAACACTGGAGTGGCTGGGGAGGGGGCTGATGCTGGAGTGGCAGGGGATTACAGACTATCCATTCAAGTAAAACAAAGCTCATCCCTGTCCATATTCAAAAGCAACTTGGATCTAAGGATGGGTAATCGAAAATGTACTCCAGGATTGTCCCTCATGTCACCAATGGATAGTTTCTAAATGCTGCATCCCTTACATAGATCCCCTCAAATTATCTATGGCATGATCACAGTTATTTTCACTAGAGCTAATGTACAGTTATCATCTATGGGATAGGTAAGATCAATCAGGAAATGTTAATTCAAGCACCAAAAGGGAAAATGGCTAATATTAAAATGTCCTCTAAGTGAACCTATATTGTGGTAGTACATATTTTTTAAAGAAATTGCCCTTTTTAGATCACTAAGTGCCCCCCTCACCCTCTGCCCCCCCCCCCCAGTTTTTAATAGGTTCTGGCATCTGTGAGAGTGCCTCCTTGGCCCTCTTCAAAAGGAACCTTGACGATTGGATGGAAGATAGAAAATTCACCCCAGGGATCATGTCAGTCAGCCTGCTAGACAGGGGTCTAGGGAAGTAAATATTGTGGGAAGAAATGTCCAGGGAATTGTTATGGCTAGGCTTGTATAGGCCCTATGGCCAATAACCTAATACCAACCTATGAACCTATATATGCATGTGTTCTGTTTGCTATGCAACTGTTCCGTGGCTGGTGTCTGTGTTAATGGGAATATCTATGCATGCTGTTATACCTACCCCTGGAATGTGTTGACTATTACTAACCCATATATGATGCTGAAATCTAAACACTATAGTGCGCTTGGGAAGGCCAGTTTCAGCAGAACCACCTGTCCAACCTCAGCTGGCCGAGGCACCGGGCATCAGCATGTCTGGGGCCCAACCCTGCACCTCCCTGTCCATTGGTCCTGCACTACCTTTGCTTGGAACCGCCTCAGGGGATGGGGCTCACCCCCCCTGGAGTGGGCACAGAAAGGCACCTGTCACCCATCACCAGATCGGGATCATGGTGCATATAACGATCAACGGCCAGGTCGGTGATCTTCTATGCCAGCTTGAAGGCCGCATGTTGTGATTAGAGAGTCAGCCTGGCTCTGCGGCTCAGCACCCAGCACAGCCACCTTCGGGGCTGTGAAGGTGCAGTGGTAACTGCTCATGGGTGGGGACCTCAGTCCCACTGTTACGACTAGGGGGCTTGTGGGCTTCCGATATCCCAACACCCCTCCCCATCAAGGTGTTTACCCCCACATGTGTCATATACCGCCCCTTGTATGCATCTTGTGTGTCTTGTCTGCTAACCTACCCAACCTACTCCCCCAAATATAACTACTACCCCTCCTCAACATCCCACTCCCACCTGAAAAAAAAAGGGAAATCTATTCCCACAAAAAAATCTCACCCCATACATAGCTGTCCACTGGACACATGTAATCTGGACTAATTGGCATCACAACGAATTGTTATTGTCCTCACCCCTCTCCCAGGAGTTTGAGTGTCTAACCCTACCTCCAAATTCAGTGTATATGCACAGCTGTTGCTGTAGAATAAATGGGCAACTATGGACCTTCCCTACATCCTTCCTGCACATCCCCAGCTATTTTCCCTACTGTCTTTCCCTCTTTGTGCCCCTTTTTCACCACTTTCCTATCAATCCTTTTTCTTTTCTTTTAAAGAAATTAGCACAGGGGTAGGCGTGAGTAAGCAGTTTTAAGCAGCAGTAAGCAGGTTTAAGCCTGTTTGTGCAGGGGTAAGCACTGCCCACACAGGTTAAGCAATTTAGAAGCTGAGTATAAGAAACTGTAACCGGAAGTTAGCAGTGCTTACCTCTGCGCAAACCCATGCAAACCCACTTACAACTGCTTTAAAGTGCCTTAATCACTCTGTATCCAACGGCCCGTGTTCTGCCCAGCAACAAAATAAACAGCCTCTGCAAGGCTCAAACCTAGGACCCTGCAAACCATAGACAAAGTGATTTACCACTAAGCCATGCCAGGTACAAATAAATCTGATATTTTCAGAGACATATCATCCAGTCCAGTCATGCAACAGTACAGAGAATGTATACCAGCATCTAGATGTATGTGTGTGTAAATATATTAATATCTAAACAGATAATACATATCTATACATGTAGATATATATATCTAAAACTATATACATATATATTAATATGTATTAACATATATACATGCAAATGCCTACATCGACACATATATGTATCTACACCTATATGTCTCCATATACAGAGCAAGTTACATATGTATACACAGATATATATATATCTATGTAGGTATATACCGACATAGGTATATATATATATATATATATATATATATATATATATATATATATATAGGTATGTATGGCCATACATCTGTAGATAGCAATGGCAGATTAACAAAAATACATATGTCCACATGCACTGTTAATGGGGTTGAGAGGCCCCACACGAACAGGCATCCCACCCCTACAGCCAAACACGTCTGCCCTGCAATACACTACCAAGTGTTGCAGATCCCATAACTAGGACCTGACACAACATGGGCACAAAATGTTAACAATACTACATCCCACCTGTATGATGTCAGGCTGGTATTGGTAACATATCATGCAGTACAGTCTGCCTCCCATAGGAAATATAAAATGTGGAAGCCATCAACCTCCCCAGGATACAGATACACAAACACAGATATGCAGATACATAGATATATATATATATATATATATATATATATATATATATATATATATATATATACACATGTGACTACACATACACACACAGCCAGAAATAGCCAGAGAGATTGAAACAAAGTTGAGAAAGGCCTCTAATTGGAAAACCCCAGGCCCAGATACAGTACCTAACTTTTGGCTTATGGTATTAACTTCTTTACACGAGGATCTAGCCATGAGTAAGAACTATTTATATTCACAACCTGAAAAGACACTGCGCTGGTTAACAACAGGAAAAACAATGCTCTTACTTAAGAGTGAACCTGCAAGCTACCCTAAAAATTATAGACCAATAACTTGTCTTCTGACGACGTATAAACTATACATGTGGACTGACTCTGACAGAGTTTATAGACATTTAGAAGAAAACCCAATTATGGCAGTAGAACAAAAGGGCAATAAAAGAAAGTCATATGGAACAAAGGATCATTTGTTGTTATAGTGGAGAAATGTAAGAAAGGGAAGAATCTAAGTATGGCATGGATTGACTATGAAAAAGCATTTGATAGTATCCCACATTGATGGGTAAAAGAGTCCTTAAAAATGTATAAGGTACATCCTACACTGATTGATTACATTACAGTAACCATGAAACAGTAGCAGACCACTTTGCAATTAAGCCATGATAAAGGACAGATTATTATCCCAGGGACTACCTGTCACCATTGCTATTTTGCCTTGCCATTAATCCATTAAGCTGTTTACTTAACAGCTTAGGTCATGGCTATAATTTGGCTTCTAGAAAACAACAAAGTCTAATGACTTCTCATCTTCTCTTTGTCGATGATTTAAAACTGTATAGCTTATCAGATTAGGAACTGAAAGCACAGCTACATGTTGTCAAAACTTTTTCAGATGATATCAAAATGTCATTTGGTCTTAATAAATGTGCAAAAGCAACCTTTAAAAAAGGAAAATTGCAGCACAAGGAAAACATCAGTTTGGGACAAGAATGTGATATAAAAGAACTTAAGCAAGACATCTTGGGAATTGATGAAAGATCAGCAATAAAACACGAACAAATGTGAATAAAGCTTAGTAAGGAGTACTTTAGAAGACTTAAATTAATCCTGAAAACAGCATTGACACCTAGGAACAAGATCCAAGCTATAAATCAATTTGCTCTTCCTGTCCTAACTTATAGTTTTGGAGTGATTGACTGGCCCCAAAAAGTGGTGGATAGATTGGCTATTAAAACAAGAAGGATGCTTCATGCTCACCAAATGATTTACCAAGATTATGTATTCCCCATTCTGAAGGAGGGATGGGCCTCCTTGAAATATATTACATGTATAGATCTGCAATCGTGGGACTCCACACATATCTACTGACCTCACAAGATCCAAATGTGGTAAAAGTTTTGAAACATGAGAATAAATCTAAGATGACATATCGACAGCAAGCAGGAATGAAAATCAAACTAGAAGTGGATAAAATCCAGGCAGCAACTGAATGTGCTAAAAACAAAAGAAAGAATATAAGGTGAAGGACCAGATGAGAAGGCAAGAAATGTGGAAAAAACATAAAAAATAACTGCAAGTATAGAAAACTTCTGGAAGAGCCTCATGTTGATCAAGAATGAACACAGGAATGGTTAAGGAGAGGTGAATTTACATCAAGCAATGAAAGGTTAATATTGGCAGCCCAACATAGTGGGCTACGTACACGCTGGTTTACTAAGTCCATTGAACATGTGGAAGAAACAGACATATGTAGGTTTTGTGGAACCGAATTGGAAACAGTCACACACCTTATTGCTGGTTGTGACTCTCTGATGGCAGAGGGACTGTATACTGAAAGGCATAATAATGTGTCGAGATTGTTACACTGGAGATTGTGCAAACATTAAGGTATTGAAGTGGCTGAAAAACACTGGAAACATGAGCCACAGAGAATCATAGAAAATGATGAGTTTTACATCACATGGGCTCACCTAATACCAACAGTCCAAAAGATAGATGCTAGAAAACCAGATATCATGGTCCAAGAAAAGAAGGCAAAAGTAGCATTGATCATTGAAATCACCACACCTAGTGACTACAGTGTCTTACGTACAGAGAAACACAAAGTCATAAAGTACCTCGATCTGCAGACAGAAACAAGAGCCATGTGGAAGAAAGATACCCAGACAGTACCAATAGTAGTAGGAGCAACTGGTCTTATAAAAAAGAATTTCCAGTCATATTTAGATATGTTACAAATTCATGTAACACTGTATGAATTGCATAAGCAGTCATTACTGGGCACATTACGGGTTCTGCAAAGAGCACTTTTGGCTAACATCAAAGAGTGAAACAATACTAATTTCACGAACTTTAATCGTACTTTGACTTAGGAATGGGGTTCATTCCCGTCATGGTATTAGAAACCCAAAAAACTTGGAGAAATTAAAAACCCAGATATATGTACAGTAAGATACATATGTAGAAGGTGCACACAATATGGAACAGCCACGATGCCTACAGTTAACAGCTGAAATACTGGACACTGTATGGGCCACCCATACAAATGACAATCGTTGCCTGCAACATAGACCCACAGAGAGGTCATAGGGAAAACACCACACACAGGTTTGCAGAAACGGAATACCTTTAATTGTGTACTGTTATAGTTCTATATGCCATGTCATATAACTGTTCAGACACTGACATCCTTATAAACAGAGTAATGCAACTGTGAAACAGTTATACTAATACTATAGTCTGGAAAGGTTCACAACTGTTGCTGTCCAGGCCAAGCCCTTCAAATTATGCAATAGTGAGGACAGACTGGGCCACAGGATACCAAGCAATCAACAGTATGTAATGCAGGTGTATAGTTCAGCAGCCTCTATCTACACTCTGTACAAAATCACTAGGTGGTAAAGACATCATGTGACCAAATGGGTTGTAACTGTTACATAAGGCATAACTGGCATCATCACATGCCCACTGACAAACAGAACAGTCTGTATGGCAGGAGGCAGTAGGCTTGCATTAACGCAATTTATGTAAGTAATGTAAATATAGGTGAAGTATATGGTACTGTACATCCAGATACCTTAAGGCAGCTCACCCATGATACCCCCACATTTTTTAACATCCTAGGTCATTTATGGTGTTTCCCCCCCAGACTCAATAATACAGGGCCATATACCACTGTTATATACACTGGCCTCTGGAGTGCATAAGAGCATACATGTATTGTGTAGGTGATGCCCACACATATATGGCCCCAGCCCCACCGTATGTGTGGGGGATACAACAGCAGTGGACTGATGGCAGCAATGGCAGTGTGATATACTCACAGCCCACTACAGAACAACCCCTGACAGCATGTCATATGTGCAAAGCTTGATTTGTAGGTGGAGGACAGAGGTTGGAACACGGGCACAAATGTGGAGAACTGTTGCCATACACTAAGCAAGTTGCTGGTGTTACGGGATAGTCTGCAACATACCCTAAGTCAGGGAATTGAGGTTAGAAACAGAAATGGATGTAGCCATGTACTGATAGCATTCAACACACACACTGCCAGTGAAATATCAGACACAGGACTATGTGGTGGACAGACAACACATGATAGGCACACCTCTTGCCACCAAGAGGATAGGCCCACAGTTGAGAGCTATGCAGACAGACTGCATTCCAAGGTAAAGTAGTATGTACACGCACACCCTGTAACACCAGTACTATACAAAGCATAACACAACTCTACTCACACTCTGTCTGTAGTTCTTGAATCTCCTACAAATATGTAGCTGCCCTGAGTGTGACAGTTCTCCTGTAAGAGGTATTGCTACCTGCTGTCTGTAACACGGATGCCCACACACAGGAAGGATGTCCATCACACAGGCAATGTAAAGGGACCACACCCACATGATGTAGGGGGTTAGAGTAGGTGGTTGCCATGACAGTGGTGTTTGGAAATACTACACATGTGTAATCATATATATATGGCTATCAGAATAATAATATGTACATATATTTCCACCATATGTCCTGGACATGGAGTGAAGCCCTACCCCAGCCTCTATAGTCCCACAGTTGTAGTGCAATGGGATGTCAGGTATGTATAGCAGGTATATTAGTAGACTATTACTACTATCATTGGGATGTCTTCACAGACATGGTGTGTGTTGGAGGTCACATCTGCTTATAACGTGTACCATTGGCTACTGACAGACATCCTAAGGACATCATAGTAAAGTACCGCTGCTAGCACGTAATGCCCCTGGGGACTGCAGCAGAAATATTGGCCAATATATGCGGACATTCTGACACACTCTGTACAGACCACAGGTGTACACATAACCCCTTAGTGCTAAACATGTTCACCATGCCTGACAATATGGATGTAGACAGACATGTAGATGGGTATAACACATAACGATTGGAATACATTTGCCACCATAGGTTATGCATTCACACACCCCTGTCTGGCCTGACACATAATAACCGCTGGTACAGGGGTGCCATGGCCACACACCACCTACTAGATATTGACATACATCTGTACAGCATGCCACTGCTCTGTCTGACATACATGACTGTTAAGGGAGGCCCAGCAGCAGTACATCTGGCAAGTATCTGCACATGACATCTCAATGGGTAAGTACACTAAGCTGCTAGGCATGTAACAATGCACTGTGCAGGCTACAGGCCGACTGGCTCAACACTGGCCTACATCTCCTATGGGAGAATGCACATGTACCTGCATATATAGCAGGCTCTACAGGCATGTCACAGCATGGGGTAAGATACACCTGTATGAAAGTGCATAACCACAACCAATGTGAACACAGCCACAGCCATGTATGTTAAGCTAGCATAATATAAGAGTATATGGACTATCTGTTCGACACCATCCTCATATGTGCTACTCACAGACTGACCCTACATAGACTGGGCTGCTACACAGTCTGGTCTGATGGCTGTCCGTGGTATGGGACATGTGTCTGTATGGCCCTACAAACCTGTACGCCAAAACGGGACCATGCAGTGGAGCAGCATGTAACATCAGATGGGAAGGGACCTAGAACAATGACATCTACTACAGTCTGTACGCAGGCTAAAGTACATATTAACAATACAGACACTGTCGACATTCATTATAAGTACACAGACCACAGTACTGTACAAACATCCACAGAAGGTCCAGGTTATGTCATCAAATATAACCCCTACTGTACATAACATGTGTAGCAGTCTGATATCTCACTGGCTTGTTATCAGATATGATGACACTAATTATGGTGTACAGCACATATGCACCACTTCATGCACAACATATGTACACAGGTTGACAGAGTTGTGGATGGAAGCACATACACAGGGCCAATAATGATATGTTGCTATGATAACCTCATACATTTACTGTTGTAACAGGGTTTGTTGCAACATATGTCCTGTGAATGATAAGAAGCCAGTAACTGTCATGGCTTTCACCATCTACAGACTGCAATCCTCACACTGCCTTCTGCAGTCCACAGATAGATGCTCCGTTGGTAACACATGAAACCAAAGGCACAACACACTGCACTGTCTGCAGATGGGGATTCCTCATAAACATGGAACTGACTTGGCAGGTATTGAGACATGTAGGACAGTCATATCCACACACACACACACACACACACACACACACACACACACACACACACACACACACACACACACACACACACACACACACACACTGTTAAACCAACAGTACTCCAAATGCAGTATAGCAGCACTTACAGTCAGTAGTCAGATCAGGCACATCCCCCTCCTGTGTGTTGCCCTGTTTCCACAGTGTATATTGTTTGAGGCAAATCCCCAATCCATCTGAGATGCTGTTTGCCAAACAACAGATCTAATTCCTCCTCACAGTGAATTAAAAGGGCCAACACCAACATGATGTTCCTAGATATTGGAGTGTGTTTCCATGCAATTGGCTATGGGAATGTTACCACAGCTGTATCACATGCAATTAGCTAGGGGAGGGCTGCAATTCGTGCAGAGGCCATCAGCTGATCATGAGCATCACTTAAAATACACATGCTGCTGCCAAGCAAAGCAGGTGTAGGTCTCCACATCCACCAGAGAGGGAGTGGGAGAGGCAGACAGAGGCAAAGACAAGGAGTGGTGGGAGATAAAACCTAAGCCTGTTTGTGCCACTCACCTACCAGCACAGGGTATCAAACCCCTAATGACTATGTAGTGCTATCACAGTTCTATGCAGTTATTGGATGCGCCACATGGGTTACCTGTTGTGGAGCCCTCAGAACATATATGTGATGGTGACTGACATCTGCAACAGGGCTATGGTAGCTATACGGTAGGTGACATACACATGCCTGTCCACATGAACAGGTGCCAGCATCAACACAGCCACACTATCACAGGAATGCACACACATTGACACACTTGGCAGGGCCAGGATTACAACTCATCAATAGTGGGGTTGCCACAACACATCACTGTGCAGGTATCACATGCACCATACGAGTTATATGGGGGTTGTATGGGCAAAGGGTATGGAGAGCATTCTGACATCAGACAGCATGCTTCAGTATGCCCATGGGGGTTGTAGGAGTGTGGATGTGAACATATGCACCATACAACACACACACAAACACACAGGGTGCCAGTACTGATATGCATGGGTGCATGTCTGCACAGGTGTGTGGTGGTCGACTGTACCAGATGGCTGTACAAGGCTAGGTGATGGGTATACCTTGGCATCAGGCCACATGATGATGGTCTGCATTGTGGCTCAGGGCTGTATTGCCACACAGGTGAATACTGTATTCCCCATCCAGTCACCTGGGTGACTGTGTGTGGCCAATGCTGTGCATCGCTTGCCATGTATGTGTTCCTTAGTCCATGACATGGACAGTGTCTGGGATGTCCACACCTCCCACATGTATGTACAGTGGCATGTAGAACTGTACCTGGGGTGTCTGGCCCATGTTGTGAAGACAGATTACTATCAGATGTGCCAGACTTGCCCACATGTGGTGGGAACTGGTAATGGGCAGCACATTTACCCTACACCTAAATTGATAGCATGCTAACAGCATTCCCTGGTGTCAGTGGCATCTGTCAATACAGGGCATGTTGTCAGGCATGGTGTGTCCTTTGTGGGTCAAATGTGATGGCACCATAGGTGTTTTAGATGTCCATTGGGGAACATGGGGAAGGTGCACTGTCTGAATGCATGTGCATATTGGACAGAGTGCCATGCCCTCTGTAGCCCACAGCTATCACCCCATACTTATTATCACTGGCCAATATGCAGTGTATTACCCACATATTGGCTGTTGCCTAGGCATACGTGTGTGTATAAGACATGGGTTGAGAGTGTGGTCTGGGTAATACTGAGGTTGTTAACTGTAATTGCTTGGCCTTGATGTCACATGTGTGGGTATAGCTTTACACCCCAGCCTCTCAGCTATTTCACATCTGTTATCCCTGTACGGTGGACATCGGGATATATAGTAGGGCCACCATATAAGAAACATACAAACCCCACTGCACATTGGCCACTGGTGTCACACACTCACAACAACCTCCACACAGGATACGTGTTACACACACACACACACACACACACACACACACACACACACACACACACACACACACACACACACACACACACATGCACCTGTTATGTCTGGGAGTAGAACCCCTACCTAACTAGATTATTACACCACAATACTACACAGTTATAGTATGCACCATGGAGATTGCTGGAGTACTCCTTCCCCAAAGATGTAGCTCACATTGGATAACATCAGTAGGATCGCCAAAGTAGGACATTCGAATTGTAATGAGTGTGACTAGACTAAAATGCATTGCTCCCTACACAGAGCGACACACACATAAAACATCCACAACTGACATGTGTGGGTATAGAACCCCTAACAGAGGTCTATATCACACTACAGCATGGAGCTGTTATAGGACACACCACAGAGATTACTAGGAAACTCCTTCCCCAAAGGTGTATTTCACAATGAATGATATAAGCAGGATTGCCAAAGTAGGCCATTTTAAATGTGTTGCATGTGACTAGCCTAAAATGCATTGCTCCCTACAGAGATAGTGAGACACACACAAAACATCCACAACCAACATGTGTTGGTATAGAACCCCTAACAGAGGTCTATATCACACTACAGCATGGAGCTGTTATAGGACACACCACAGAGATTACTAGGAAACTCCATCCCCAAAGGTGTATTTCACAATGAATGACATTAGCAGGATTGCCAAAGTAGGCCATTTGAAATGTACTTTGTGTGACTAGCCTAAAATGCAATGCGAAACAGAGACAGTGAGACACACACAAAACATCCACAACCAACATATGTGGGTATAGAACCCTTAGTAGAGGTCTGTATCACACTACAGCATGGAGCTGTTATAGGATGCACCATGGGGATTACTAGAGAATTCCTTCCCCAAAGGTGTATTTCACAATGAATGACATCAGCAGGATTGCCAAAGTAGGCCATTTGAAATGTAGTAAGTGTGACTAGCCTATAATGCATTGCTCCATACACAGACATTGAAACACACACAAAATATCCAGAACTGCCATGGGTGGGGATGGAACCCTACCACAGTTCTACATCACACTACAGCAGTACATAGTTACAGGACCCGCTACAGAGATCACTGGGCTATAACCTTCCCAGAGGTGTATGTCTAGGTGGGTGACATCAGCAATCTTGCCAAAGTTGAGTATATGACTTGTAAGTAGTGCGAATACCCTAAAAAGCATTGCTGTCTACACAGTCAGAGACAGACACACACGCACACAAACTTGCCAAGTCTGGGGTTAGAACTCCTACCTAATTACTTTATCACACTACATCAGTATGCAGTTACAGGACACGCTGCAGAGATTACTGGACTGCGACTTTCCCAGAGGTGTATTTCTAGGTGTGCGACATCGGCAGCCTTGCCAAAGTTGAGTATATGAATTGTAAGGAGTGTGAGTGCCCTAAAAAGCATTTCTCTCTACACAGTCAGAGACAGACACGCAAACACAGAGTTGCCAAGTGGGGTTAGAACTTCTAGCTAACTACTTTATCACACTACAGCAGTACACAGTTACAGGACACACTACGGAGATTACTGGGCTACAACCTTCTCAGAGGTGTATTTCTAGGTGGGTGACATCAGCAGCCTTGCCAAAGTTGAGTATATGAATTGTAAGGAGTGTGAGTACCCTAAAATGCATTGCTTTCTACACAGTCAGAAACAGACACACATGCACACCAAGACACACACACACACACACACACACACACACACACACACACACACACTTGCCAAGTCTGGGATTAGAACTCCTACCTATGTTATCACACTACAGCAGTACACAGTTACAGGACACGCAACAGAGATTACTGGGCTACAACCTTCCCAGAGGTGTATTTCTAGGTGTGTGACATCAGCAGCCTTGCCAAAGTTGAGTATATGAATTGTAAGGAGTGTGAGTACCCTAAAAAGCATTGCTTTCTGCACAGTCAGAGACAGACAAGCACACACACACACACACACACAGTTGCTAAGTCTGGGGTTAGAACTCCTACCTACTTTATCGCACTACAGCTGTACGCAGTTAGAGGACATGCTATGGAGATTACTGGGCTACAATCTTCCCAGAGGTGTATTTCTAGGTGGGTGACATCAGCAGCCTTGCCAAAGTTGAATATATGAATTGTAAGGAGTGTGAGTACCCTAAAAACATTGCTCTCAACACAGTCAGACATGCACACAAACACACACACAGTTGCCAAGTCTGGAGTTAGAACTCCTAACTAACTAGTTTATCACACTACAGCAATAAGCAGTTATGGGACACGCCATGGAGATTACTGGGCTACAGCTCTCCCAAAGGTGTATTTCACATTGGATGACCTCAGCAGACTTGTCATAGTAGGGCTATGGGGAGGGCGGTGTGTGCATGGCTATAACCCATTCATCTAGGGGGTTGACACGCCACATGCTCGCACACATGGGGTCATTTGTCACAGGTATGTGTATACAGCTGCTAGATGACTACTTCCTTGTACAGTCATGTTGCACAGCTGGCACATGCACCACATAATCTGTAATGCTGTCAGATACTGGTGGCTAGTATCTGCAGTGAGTGACATCTGCACCTCATGTGTTTGGGGCCCTTTGGCTGTGTGCTGGGTGGGACAGGCCTGGATGGCTCCTTGTCACAGTCACCCTCTTCCACACATCTATGTATGTCTACCTTTGGCTTATTATAGTGTGTGGTCCTGACATATATGTCTGTATTCCTATCGACTGTGTGTGCAAGCCATGAGTGGTGCATACTGACGAGTGTCTGCATTAACAACTGCAACTGCCAGATATGTCTGGTCCACTGGTGTTTGCAGTCATGGCCTTCATGTGTTTAAGTGTGTGAGCATCTCCAGTATGGCTGTCTGTATTGAATGTGTGGATCGTGTCCAGATAGTTTGTGCTGCAGTGCTGACCTTTGTGTTGTACACTGACAGGTAGCATGCTGTATCTGCAGGGTATCCATCGATCATTTGGCTTTGACTGTTATTACATTTCTGCATAGCGGTGGGGGGGGCACACCTGACTTTTTCTACATTTCTACACAGGGTTTGGGGGGCACACTTGACTGTTATTACATTACTATGTAGGATGGGGGGTGCACACCTAAGTATTTCTACAGGGTTGGGGGGGCACACCTGACTGTTATTACATTACTATGTAGGATGGGGGCATACCTGACTATTTCTACATTTCAACACAGGGTTGGAGGGCACACCTGCCTGTTATTACATTCCTATGTAGGATGGGGGGGCAAACCTAACTATTTCTACATTTCTACACAGGGTTGGGGGGCACACCTGACTGTTATTACATTACTATGTAGGATGGGGGGCACACCTGACTATTTCTACATTTCTACACAGGGTTGGGGGGCACACCTGACTGTTATTACATTACTATGTAGGATGGGGGGCACACCTGGCTATTTCTACATTTCTACACAGGGTTGGAGGGCACACCTGCCTGTTATTACATTACTATGTAGGATGGGGGGGCAAACCTAACTATTTCTACATTTCTACACAGGGTTGGGGGGCACACCTGACTGTTATTACATTACTATGTAGGATGGGGGCACACCTGACTATTTCTACATTTCTACACAGGGTTGGGGGGCACACCTGACTGTTATTACATTACTATGTAGGATGGGGGGCACACCTGGCTATTTCTACATTTCTACACAGGGTTGGGGGGCACACCTGACTGTTATTACATTACTATGTAGTATGGGGGCACACCTGACTATTTCTACATTTCTACACAGGGTTGGGGGGCACACCTGACTGTTATTACATTACTATATAGGATGGGGGGCACACTGGACTATTTCTACATTTCTACACATGGTTGGGGGGGCACACCTGACTTTTATTACATTACTATGTAGGATGTGGGGGGCACACGTGAAACTTGTACACATTTGCTATGACTGTACTGGTATGTCAGGTACTCCATTTCATTATGTATTGCTAACTATCATGCTGACTAGAGGCATATAAGTGTACTACAGATCGTGGCTTTGGTTGCCCTACATATTATTGTCTGACTTCCTACCCTTCAGAACTTACATCCCACTGCCTGCCCTGCTGTGGTCTGTCTGTGTAGGCCTGGGGGGGGAGTTTAACCATAGCCATCATTCTGGGGCCATGGCACAGGCTCTGTTTGGGTTTGTCTACACCTGTCCTGCTGGCTGAGACTGTTGTTGGGTATGTGAACCGTCCTGGCTGGCATGTGTGGGTCATATGGATACACATGTCACTCAGCACATTTCCTGCAGTGGGTTTTGTCACCCTGTGTAGTGCTGGCTACTATGGTGACTCCAGTATGTGTTACAGATGTCATGGTGCCACTATTGGTGTCTACTGTCTGCTGCCATACCATTCAGCCACCCAATTCCCTTGCATGCTCACATCCATACCATAGCTACAGGTAACAATACATTCTACTCCATTTGGCAATTGGTAGGTTGAATGACTTACCTTGAGGGTGTGCCAGACTTGCAGATGGTGCTGGAGGGCTGCCTATGTCAGATGCACATAGTACACTCCCTATACATGGTTGAGCACAGGTAGTGTCATATTTGGCATCCCTTTTTTCTGTATGTGCGAGTCAGAGAGAGGTGTCATTCCCTGGGTCCCTACTGTGTCAGTGCATGTGCTATGCATTGCGTCTTTGCCAAGGCCAGGGCATACTGGGCACGCCTCCTTCTGCCTACTGGGGCAGGCTCAGGTTGTTCCTCCTCTGGATCACTCTGTGCCTCTGCATTGGTAGGGAGCTGTGTGGCCCTGCCCCATGCTGTTCCTGCTGCAGCTGTTTCCACAGAATCATATTGTGTAGCATAGCACATACCATAACAATTTGGGTATATGTAGCTGGTGAATACTGCAAGGCTCCACCGGATGTGTCCAGACACCGGAACCATGATCTGAGCATCCCAAACACATGCTCTATTATATGTCTGGCCTGTGCGTATGCCTCATTATGGCATTGTTGTTCAGGTGTATGTGCATTTCTGATGGGTGTCATCAGCCACGGCTCCAGTGTGTACCCAGCATCCCCCACTAGGTGACCGTAGGGGATGTCCCCATTGGCAAATCTCTGGTACAGCTGTGTCAGATGCCATATGTGGCAATTGTCATAGCTTCCAGGGCAGCCAGTACACACATTCATTATAATGCCCTGGGCATCAAATACGACCTGGCAGTTGATGGAGGTGATGCCCCTGTGGTTGATGAAGGCCCTACCTTGCTCATTGGGTGGTGCTTTGATGTGTATGTACGTGCAGTCTATAGCACTCACTACCCCAGGGTATTCTGCTATTTTGTGGAAGAGAAGCATATTGCTGGTCAACACCTCACGGGTGTTGAGGAAATATACGTTCTCACTGGCATGTGCTGAAATGGCATCCAGGAACTGGTGGAATACACTGGATGTTGATGCCTGTGAGATCCCCATGATATCCTCAGTTGTGCTTTGGGAGGTACCTGTGGCTAGTATACCTAGGCCTATACATACCTTGGTATCCACTGGGATGGGTTCCCCTCGGTCAGTTTGGTGTGTCAGGTGTGGCCGGCACAGCTCAGCAATTTGCTGTAGGAGGTCTCTGTCCACCCTATAGCGCTCCATTATCTCCAGCTCATGTAGCCCCTGGTAGGTTACCCTGGGTCTGTACACTCTTCTCCATCTCTTCACTGTGGGTTGTTCGGCAGCATTCACATCCGCACCAGCCTTAGCCTCTTGCACATGTTGTTCTATGTTGCCTGCTGCAGCCCTTCTCATTTTGTAGGTTTGTTTGTTAAAATTTCCCCACTTGTATACACTGGTGATGTAGAGTGTGGATGGGAAAAACCAGAGGGGAAGGTGTTTGCTTAGTTTATAGTAGTGTTCTGGGCTGTTCTGCTGCCTGTGTAATTGGCTGAGTCTGATACATTTCACCTGCCAGCTATGCTAGTTCTCCTTGAATACCTTCCTACTGCTGTTTTCCCTTCCCATTGCCTCCCTGTTTAAGCCCATGTGCACGCCGCAAAAGCAGAGTGCTCAAATGTGCACACTGCAGCTATTTCCTGGTTTAACTTCTTTTTTCTTCCTGTAAAACTCAGTGCATGGCACGGGCACCCGCTTACACTTTGTAAAGAGTGCTAGGCAGGTTTAGACACACCCCCTAGCTTAGCTGTGCTAAGCTAGGAGCAAACCCGAGCCACAGGCCTCCAATCCGCTAACAGTATGCCTGACACACACCCCCATGATGTCACCTACCTCCTAGTCTTGCACCCAGCTATTCATACTCTTATAGTGTTGGGATCTGCCTCACATGCTGGGGAAAACTGGGATTCACTATCCTTCCTCTCATTTGCATAGGATTGCCTGCTAATACATAGTTACATATCTCACACTGAGCCTCCCCCCTTAGCAACCACTGCTCACTGGCCAGGTTGTCTTCTGCCTGCCAATGACTTGCATGGCAGAATACTGATTTTAGTTAGAATGCTTATTTTAGGTTTATTTTCCCCTCGATCCCGTTTGCGCGCCGCTGTCCTATGCTTAAACAGCCAAGATCGGCAAAAAAAACTTGGCCATTGGCATGCTTCCTCAATGATATGCAGCCTTTATTTGGAGCTGTCATAGCTCCGTTTTGGATTTTGCAGAAATGTACTCGGTTACTAACCGAGTACATTTCTACGGATAGCACTAGTCTTGCATGGACTGTTGCAAGCTTCCTGGATTGCAAAATCACCTCATTTACATGGAATTTACCTGCAAATGGGGTGATTTGCATACTAGGGCTTAGTCCCTGCAAGATTAGTGTGGGAGCACTCGTGCATGCCCCTGCAGGCTGTTCCTGGATTGCACAGTAGACATATTGCCAGCGTGGGCTCCTGCACCAATCTTGCACTCTGTGAAAGCTTTTGTGAATCCGGGGGTTAGTGTTACATTCAAACTGTGATATAACATGCTCATGGCCATGAAATCTTCTATATGTTATCCTTTGATCACTCTAAAACACCATAAAAGTAAGAAATTCTACAACATTCACAGCCATGTGCGTCAAAATCAATACAGGGTGTTATATGAAAGACAATACAAAGAAATAATTCCCTTTTCCTTTTTTCACTCCCTCCTTTTTCCCCTTTTTCTCTTTCCCTTCCTTCCCTTTCTCTACATGTATGATTTTTAACTATGGTGTCTGTTATATCCTGGGAAATAAGGATACCACACGGTTTATAGAGTTGTAAGGCCTTTCTTTATTAAGAGCCTCCAGGTGCGCACCCATGCTTCATCTCACAACTTCTGCAAGTCATCTACTACACAGAACCAACAGGTTACCAGAGAATATAGAACCAACAGTACATGCTGAATTCCCCACAGCGCCCCTACAGTACAACAACCACATTACCAGCCCGAATACTGCATTCCTCCCCTTTTAAGCTAAGACATACTGTCTTACATAAGCAAACTAGGGAACAAGTTCCACAATGCATTTAATCATTTACTTGTAAATAACAGGCTAGTTATTAACTGGTTACCATACAATCTAGCTATGTTGTTCTTGTAATCAATACATGCACTTTTTTTTTTAACATTGATAGTCCTTCAAGTAACTAGGTTTAACCAGCACACGCTTAGAACGGCGCAGTGGTACCACCTTAGGTGACTCCTGTGTCACAGTTACCACTTCAGGTATCGATGTGTCCTTCCCTGGAACGGTTGGATCCTCAGAAACCTCTCCTTCCACGTTCTGGCGGTCTCCCTCGATTTGCGATCCTCCTGCCACTGCGAGCCCTGGTTCCGAACTTAACGGTATTTCCGAGGCCGGCAGTTCCATGGCATCCTTCTTCTGTTCACTCCGCAGAATCTGGTCTACATGTCTCCTCACCAAGAAATCTCCATTCAACCTCACCTGGTGCGATAATGGTCCTGTGCTCTTGACAATGAACCCTGGAATCCACTTAGGTCCATAACTGAAATTTCGTGTCATCACTGCATCTCCTTCCAGAAAACTTCGCTCTCTCCGTCTTCTATCATGACATTCTTTTTGCCTCCAATGGGTCCCCTCCACCTTAGCTCGGACATTTGGATACACTAGATCCAACGTGGATCTCAATCTCCGTCCTTGCAACATCTCGGCAGGTGACAAACCCGTGGTAGATTGTGGTGTAATACGGTAGTTGAATAACACCCTTGATACTTTTGCTGCTATACTTCCTTCTCCAGACTTCTTCATCATTGCTTTAAAAGTCTGCACAGCGCTTTCAGCACAACCATTTGTAGCTGCATGGTAGGGTGCTGATGTGATATGTACGATTCCATTTTTTCTCAGAAAACCCTTGAACTCTTCACTCGTGAAACATGAAGCATTATCGGATACAATAGTCTCAGGCAGTCCTTGACTACTGAAACTCCTCCTCAAGCATTCCATGGTAACGAGAGAAGTGGGTGTCTTGACTTGATAGGCATCCATCCATTTCGAATGAGCATCCATGATTATCAAAAACATGGCCCCCATGAATGGTCCTGCATAGTCTATATGAAGTCTCTGCCAAGGTCTACTCGGCCACTCCCATGGATGTAGTGGCGCCGCCACCGGCAAGTTGCGATGTTGTTGACATGTTTTACACTCATTCACAACGACTTCAATCTCGTGGTCCAATTTTGGCCACCAAAAATAACTTCGGGCTAAAGCTTTCATTCGGGTAATGCCCACATGACCTTGGTGCAACTGCTGTAAAAGTGCCCGTCTTCCTGGGGACGGAATTATCACTCGTGCCCCCCACAATACGCATCCATCTTGCACACTCAGCTCTGTTTTCCTCACCTCATAAGGTCGAAAAACTGGATCCGTTTGTTGGACTGGCCAGCCTTGCTGGACCCACTGAAACACTCTAGCAAGCACCGGGTCTTTACATGTCCAGACACTCAGTTCCCTGGCAGACACCAATGTTATGTCTTCCATCATCAAAACTCGGTCCTCCGCTTCCTGTTCTTGAAGATGCCCTGGTATCGGCAGACGACTTAGCGCATCCGCATTACTATGGTGTTTCCCGGGCTTATAAACAATCTCGTATTCGTAAGCTCTCAATGTTACAGCCCATCTCTGAATGCGGGGAGAAACCATCTGCGGCACTGCTTTCATCTCGTTGAACAGTGACAACAAAGGCTTATGATCAGTGCAAATGGTAAACTTCCTCCCATAGAGGTATTTGTGAAATCGCTTGATTCCAAACATCACAGCCAAACCCTCTTTATCTAACTGGGAATAGTTTGACTCCGCTGGTGTCAAAGTCCGTGACATGAACCCAATGGGTCTCTCTTGTCCATCTGGCATCCGGTGTGCCAACACAGCCCCTAACCCATAAGGTGAGGCATCACATGACAAAATTAAGTCCTTGTGACTATCGTAATGCACTAAAACCTCTGAAGATTGCATTAGTTCCTTTGACTTTTCAAACGCTCTGTCCTGTTCCTCTTTCCACGCCCACTGAGCCTCCTTCCTTAACAACTTATGTAAAGGAGCTAACAGGGTTGACAGATTTGGCAGGAACCTGTTATAATAGTTGAGTAAGCCTAAATAGGCTTTCAGTTCTGTAACATTTGTGGGTGCTGGTGCCTGTTGAATGGCTTCCACTTTATTTGGCAGGGGGTGTAGGCCTGATGCATCCACCTTGTAGCCCAAGAATTCTGCTTCCTTTGCCATGAAAGCACATTTACTCCGCTTCACCCGTAGACCTGCCTCTCACAGTCGTCTCAGCACCTCATTCAGCGTCTCCAGATGCTCTCAAATGTTCCTACCCGTCAACAGGATATCGTCTAAATACACAGCCACCTTTGGAATTCCTGCCACTAGTCCCTCCATTATTTTCTGGAAAATAGCTGGACTCGAGGAAACCCCAAAAGGTAAGCGATTGACTTGGAACAAACCTTTGTGTGTGTTCAGGGTAACATACGCCTTTGACCCTTCTTCCAGCACTACTTGTTGATATGCCTGACTGAGGTCCAGTTTACTAAACCTTTCACCTCCCGACAACTTTTCAAACACATCCTCCACCTTTGGTAAAGGATACTGCTCCAGCTTCGAGACTTGGTTCACTGTCAACTTATAGTCACCACATATACGTACAGCACCATCTGGCTTTAATACTGGAACAATTGGTGCGGCCCATTCCGCAAACTTTACTGGTTCAATTATACCTTGCTTAGTGAGTCTCTCTAACTCAAACTCAACTTTCTTCTTCATCGCATATGGTACAGGACGGGGTTTGTAAAATCTTGGCGTTACGTTTTCTTTCACGTGTATCTTTGCTGGTGGACCCTTCCAGGTCCCCAGTTCCTCTTTAAATACTTCTTCATTGTTCTCCAGCACCTCTTGCAAGGTCAGGCCCGGCTGTTCTACTTTATGGAGCTGTAGGCAGTCCATGTTTAGCTCCTTTAACCACACCCGGCCTAGCAGGTTTGGTCTCTTACCTGCTACCACCATGACTGGCAACTCTTTGACTTGGTCGTTATATTTTACCTTCATTTTCACCATTCCCAACGTGGGAACTATTTCACCCGTATAGGTTTTCAAAGTCACTGAACAGTCCTGCAGCTTCGGAGCTTCTCTGGGCCATAACTTCCCATACTCAGCCTTTGACAGAACTGTCACACTACACCCCGTATCCAGTTCAAACTGCACCATTTTACCATTTAAGTCCAACTGGGTTTTAATGGGATCAACTCTTTCCCACCTGGCCTCTTTCACGTTAAACATTGTGAACACTTCTTCGGCTCCCCTGGTTTGTTGATCTGTAACTTCATGCATGTGGTGTGCATACTGCCGTTTATTTTTTTTGTTTCCCTTCCTTTCCATCATACTGCTTTTTTCCTCCCCCTTTTTCGGCTGCTCCCGAGAGGGTATTGAGCGGCACATTTTCTTTACATGGCCCTTTTTCCCGCAAGCATGACATTTTACAGTTAAAAAACGACAGTTCCGTGACAGATGTTCACCCCCACACCTGTAACAAGCATACTGACCAGACTTCCCTTGTGATTTATGCTCCATAACCACTTTATGCACTGGCAGTGGGGTCGCACTCCTGCTTCCAACCCCTTCCGTGGTTTTCTGTTGTAAATCACGAATGTCTTTAGTCGCTGTCTCTATGGCCTGTGCCAACTTCAAGGCCTTTTCAAACGACAAGTCAGGCTCCGCTAACAGTCTGCGTTGTATGCGGTCGTCTGCAATGCCACATACGAGCCTATCTCGTAGCATTTCGGTCAGTCTGTCCCCATAATCACAATGTTGTGCCAGTTCCCTCAACACTGCGACATACTCCATTACCGTTTCATTAGCCATTCTAGTCCTTGAATTTAACTTGAACCTCTGGACTATTGCACTCGGCTTCGGATTATAATGTGACTGAAGTAAACTCGTCAACTCTGTGAACGATTTGTCCCCCGGTTTATCCGGACTCAGTAAGTTCCTCATTAGACTGTACGTCTTACTGCCCACCGAGCTTAGCAATATGGCTCGCTTCCGACCCGCTTCCATTATCAGGTTTGCCTCAAAAAAATGTTCCAACACTTTGCAATACTCCTCCCAGGTCTGTGTCTGACAGTCGTATGCAACCAGTGACCCCAACATGGAACCAGACATCACTCCAGCAAGCCCCGTTTCTTCGTCATCCGACATGAACTACAGCTCACCAGGTTACTCGCAGCGGACTTGGAGGCATCCCATCTTCTCGTCGCCAATATGTTATATCCTGGGAAATAAGGATACCACACGGTTTATAGAGTTGTAAGGCCTTTCTTTATTAAGAGCCTCCAGGTGCGCACCCATGCTTCATCTCACAGCTTCTGCAAGTCATCTACTACACAGAACCAACAGGTTACCAGAGAATATAGAACCAACAGTACATGCTGAATTCCCCACAGCGCCCCTACAGTACAACAACCACATTACCAGCCCGAATACTACAGTGTCCCTTAGTCTTTTGCCTTTTGTGTATTTTGCCCATGTAAATGAAACTGCACCTTGTGCATGATATTTTCAAACTACTGTACTATCACATGAGGAAGTCACCATCTTATCAGGAAGCATAACTACAGATGCACATGTTTTTTAATACCTATTACACCGAACAAGTAACTTTCAGTATGCAAAGTTCATTTATTATTCTCATCAGTCAAATAAGCTTTTGAGGCTGTCTGTACAAGGAATAATCTAACATTGCCAAAATTGGGTTTATAGTTTTTAGCATGACCTCACTATTGTAGACCAAATGTTTCTACAAATAAAGTTAACTCAAAATGTATATCTGTACCAGGAAATATTTCAAGACAGTTTGATATTCTTATTTTGAGCTTGGTACTCTCTTATTTTCTTTTTTTTCCCCTCACTTTCTACCCTCCATTCCCTTCCCCATCACAATAGTAACATCATTTTGAAACCCTCTGCTAAAATGAGTCTTTCTTTTCCTGTTTCTACTGCACCCTGCCTTGGTTCTCGCTACTTAAGTATGATGTGAGTCTATCTGTTTCACTTCAGGATGGGCCTTTCAGTTGTCAGTGTAATGTAGATCTAGCTACTCTGCTGGTAACATAAACATTCAGTGATGTGTGTGTGAATTGTTGACTGTAACTCTCAAGTTTGCCAAAATTAGGATGTGTTTCTTATATCTGTCATCAAATCTGGAGTCCCAGCATTCAGTAAGATGAAGTAACTAAACACTATTGTACTACTGTAACTTTATATTTATGTCATATGTTTCATTTATAGAAAAGTAGGTCTAACATATTACATTATTTTTCTTAATACCGGGAATAATGGTTTTACAGAGGGTGGATTTTTGACTTGTATATAACATAGCTGCTTAGTCAAGATCCTTTGTTATTACTACCTCAGGTATTACAAAATGATCGGGATAGTATTTCGAATGCCAAAGTCTAGTTTCACCTGGTCAGACTCTAATATTAAATTGTCTCTAACATTTATTTGTAGTTCTAGATTAACCAATACTATTTACATAATGCTGTGTAATAAACAACCGAAGCTCAGCACCAAAAAAATCGTTCAAGCTAACACCCAGTCGCAATCCTGCACAACCCAATACCAGTCAATAACATGTGAAAAGAAGACACACTGATTGGTTGAATTGTCAGCGGGCAAAAGTAGAGGTCTCCCCACTGCAATATTTAAAAAATATAGTTTTTTTTTATCTGTGTGAATCAAGCGATTGGGCATAAAGCTGTATATTTATAGAAAAACTAGTGAACCCAGACTATCCAGAAAACCTGAGGGCTACAGTTATAAGTGGAACCATATGCTAAAAAAAAATCCAAGAAAATGTTATACATTACTTTTTTATTTATTTTCCTTTTCTTTTGTATATGGATCAGTATGGAACAGAATAATCATTCATCACAGTAATCTAATAATGAACTATTGACCAGCTGTGTCTCATAAAACTAGCTATAATCAGCATCTTCACATATTAGGTTTTAAAACTAAGTGTTATTGGACTCTAATCCAGTGGCATGCAATGTTAAATGTATCTGTCGTACATCTCATGTATAATTTTTTTTGTTTATCTATGCACTACCATGTCAAGATGCTTGCAAACTGAACAGAAATCCATGACCCCCTCTCGAAGGACTGAAGCTTCATCTGGTGAGTACGTCAGCTATTTATTTTCTTGTTTTCCTGACACAGGACCATCAATTTGAAAACTATATGATTTATTTATCAACCACACATAGCCGTCCTTAGGCACAGGCCAACTAGGCAGCCGCCTAGGGCGCCGGTCTAGCAGGGGTGCTTTTCTAGTATTTATTTGGTATAGGTAGACCAGGATGGGGGCACCAGGTAATGTGATGGGCAGCTCCGTAGAGCCGTTTTGCCTAGGGCATCAGTTGACCTAGGGCCGCTCTTGCCCACAGGTTTAACTATTTGTGAGTTGCATAACCCATGTATCAGTAGTAGACTCTATGTAACCACTCCTACCATCCTCAACTCTGGAAGCATATATAGCTAGAAACTGAACTTTGCACCACTGAGCTTACTGTCATCTCCCCTTCACCATTCACGAGAGATGTCATTTCTGCCCACATATCATAGAAGCTGCCCTCAATCTATAACTTTAAGTGACATCACAAAACCCCAATTAAGTACATCGAAATATTTATAAGAAAGGCATAAACATACGAGAAGATTCATCTGCCAATACTACAAGTTAATTAACTGTGGGTTACGTTATGCCTCTTTAGTACTTTTTTTTCTCTAATAAATATAACAGGAGACAACTATAGTTGCTTGTCTATATATATATATATATATATATATATATATATATATATATATATAGTATACATATATACATACATACATACACACATGTGTAAACACATTTATACACATAAAAATTAATATGTTTAATTAAATACACCTATGTTTAAACACACTTTAATAATTTGAATCTATTTACTAGGGTGAGTATAAGTATGAGAAGTTTAGTAATGTTTACCTTGTTTAAAGATGAATTCTAGTCCTACTTTTAACTATGAGCAAGTCCGCATGAATCATTGTAGCTAATAATATGCAGTTTGCTATTTGGAATGACATTGTTAAATTATTTAAAGAAGTCATTTTTCTTTTAGTTTCTTATTACTTCCATTTGTTTTCCAGTTATTTATTCTGCCTATCTTTTTAGAGAGCTATCAGTATTCCATTCCATATCTTCTATTTGGTCAATTATATTTTTTGTTTTAAGTAAAGTAATGGCATCATCTAAATCCGCAAAGATTTTATTGTCATCCGAAAGGAAAACTTTAAGTCTAGCTGGAAACCGCAAATGCACTTTGATTTGTTTCTTTTTTAGTTCTCTAATCAATGGGAGAAAGTTTTTTTTTTTCTCTTAGCTGTCACAGAAGATGAGTAATCATTGTCAAATCTTATAGTTTTGTCCCCTAGTTTGATGGGAGATTTTGTCCAAGCAGTTTTTTAAGATTAATTCCTTGTCCTGTGAGGAAAAGAACTTTACAATAGCTGATCTTGGATGTGGATTGTTTTTAGTTGTAGAAGAAGTTGTTAAGGATGGGTCTATGGTTTCTTTTGATTCCATAGGACATTGCTTCTGGTAAATCAAGAGCTTTAGGTAACCAAGATGTTAGAAAAATTGTCATATTTCTAGTTTCTATCTTCTCAGGCAAACCAAAAATGTGAATATTGTTCCTCCTGGACCTGTTTTCCAGGTCATCTATTTTTTTCCAAAAGTAAGGTGTTCTGTCTTTGTTATTCCTCTGTTAATCTCCCTTCTATATCATTCAGTGACATTTATATTCCTGATACTTGTGCTTTCTGTTGATTAAGTGAGTCCTGTATTCGCTCTGTTTGTTTAGAATATTTTTCTTTGAAGTTGTCAGTCTTACTGTCTATTTTATCCATTTTGAGAGAAAGATCTTGAATATTAGATAAAACAGCCTGAAAGTTCTTTCTCAAAAATGATTCTTGTGAGTTCTGTTTTGAGTCACTCATTCTGTTTCCCAATGATAAATATTCTGAGCAAGTCTTTGACAGGAAAATGGTTCCAGATATGAGAAATGTGTTGCTGTTATCCTCCAGAACAGTTCAGAATATTATTATTTGATCACAAACTTCAAGTATGATAACTTAGAAATATAATTTCCTGTCAGAAATGACATAAAATAACAGAGCTCAAGTAAACTGCTGCTAGCTTGCCAACATTCTGGTCGGAATCCCTACCATGCATTTTTTTGAAGGATATGAAGTCTGAAACTCAACTTTCTTGTCATTATTTACTGACTTTAATCTTTAGATCATCCCATCGATTTATCAAAGAAACACATTTTTATGAGGAACAGACCAAAAATATGAGGGAGAAATCTGGACATTCTGCAAAAATTGGTATAGTTGAGAGGTATGCAAGAAACGACTGGGTGCTAAGCATTATATCCAGAGGTTATTACATTCCGTTTTCCATTCCCTCTCCAGGTCCACACACAAAATTCCTCAAGGTTTCTAACCACTCAGAGGGAATTTGCAGCTCAAGAGGTTCAAAAGCTGCTTCAAAAAAGAGTAATCCAAAAGGTCTCAATCGAACAAATAGGATTCTGAACTTACTCCCACTTCTTTTTGGTGCCAAAGAAAATGGGATCTAAGACCATTCCTGGATATAAGCAAGCTAAATCTATATGTAAAGAAGTCTAAGTTCGAAATGGTTATGGTCCAGTCCATTCTGCCTCTTTTGCGCAAGAGTGATTGGATGTGCTCTATAGATCTCCAGGATGCGTACTGTAACATTTATTTATTTTTTTATTTTTTATTTATTATTTGTTTACCAGGACAGTCTTACTTGGAACAAAGCCAATTTTCAACAGGGGCTCCAGGGAGAAATGCTCCAGACCTATGTCTTTCTAAAGTGGGAGGAAACTGGCGCACCCAGAGAAAACTCATACGAACACACGGAGGACATGCAGACTCCGCAAAGAAGGCACTACAGCTGAGAATCAAGCTGGAGAACCTCTTGCTGTGAGGTAACAATGCTACAGCTGCACCACTGCACCATCTGAAAAAACATAAAAATAGACAGATGCTTTGGGAGATTTCTGTGCTTCCGGCTGGGAGCCAATCATTACCAGTTCAGAGCTCTGCCCTTTGGGCTCACCACAACACCCTGGGTGTTCACCAAATGCATGGCAGTCATTGCAGCTCACTTGAGGCTCAGGGGATTCCAAGTCTTTCCATATCTAGACAATTGGCACTTTACTGCCCGTCCCAGGCATCAACTAATTCAGGCCAAAGATTATATATTGCATATCTCGAACTCCTTGGGAATCACTATTAATCTTGCAAAATCCAAACTAGCTCCAGTACAGAATCTAGAGTTTATAGGAACCCAACGGTATACCCTACACACACTGACCTATCTTCCTACACCAGATCACATCCTTAAGAAATCAAGTATGAGACTTACTAGCCCACCCTTTTCCTCCCGTGAGGTTGGTGTTACAGGTACTAGGCTCTATGTCAGCACAATAATTCTAGTCCCTCTGGCCAGGTTCTTTATGCAAATACTCCAGTGGACCTTGTCAGTAGAATGGTCAATACTTTATCAGCCTCTGTCCCTGCCTATAAAGCTCACTCCAATCTGAAAACATCATGTCCGATGGTGGACTGAATCACAGGACCTGCATTTGGACAGGCCATTCTCTCTTCCCCCTCCAATAGCCTCAGTGAACACAGACACCACCCAGTTGGGATGGGGGGCATCACAAGAGAAAAAAGGTCCATGACATGTGGTCCCCCTCAGATACCATATTGCATATCAAAGTTCTAGAGATGAGAGCAGTTCTCCTATCATTGCAAGCCTTTCAGGGTGTTCTCCCTCTGGGGGCAATTGCTATACATACAGACATGTCAGTAGTCTTGTCTGGTACATCAACAAACATGGAGGAACTCCTTCTGACCCATTGTGCGGAGAGGCCATGAGGGTCTGGGAATGGGCGATCTCTTGAGACCACTTTCTAGTTGCAACACATATACTGTGGAAAACCAGTGCACTGGCAGACACACTCAGCAGGTCCATTTTGATTCCTCGTGAGTGGTCCTTCAATCAGTAGTGAACATGATTTTCAGCTGTTGGGTCCAGCCTTGCTGCGATCTAGTTGCCTCTCCCCTCAACAACAATGCAGCAGTGAGTACTTCACTCTGATCCCCTCTCAGCAGGAGTCAGCAAGGGATGCTGTATTCCATGACTGGCCCTGGGTCTTCTCTGTGCTTATCCTCCTCTACCTTTGATCCCAAAATGTCTTCAGAAAGCAAGCAGGTTGAGAAGCCCATCCATCTTCATTGCCCCCCTTTTAGCCTTGTCAGGTGTGGTTTACTTTCCTATGGTCTTATCTCAAGTATCCTCCATGGATTCTGGAGCCCACTCAAGATCTCCTGTCTCACCCATCAGAACTTCAGCACCCCAATCTCCACACCCTCAAACTGACAGCATTGTTTCTCCAGTTCTGGTGATTGTTAGACAGTCCAGGCTTGCATCTGCAGTCTGCAATATTGTTTGGGCTCCCAGAACTATTACACCAAAAAGGTATACAAGAGTAAGTGGAAAAGATTTTCTATATGGGCTTGCAAAGAGAACATTAACCCTTTTTTGGCTTTGGTCCTAGATATAGTACTTTTTCTTAGTCATCTTTTCAAACAAGGGGCTAGCTTTTACAGTTAGCAGCTATAGCTAATTTTCATATAGTAAACCAACACCTCTCCTTGTCTATTACCAAATTATGTAAAACCTTCATGAAGGGAGTTTTCCTTTTAAGAGCTCCCATAAAAGAATCTTCTCCACCTTGGGATCTCACCTTAGTTCTACAAGGTTTGACTCAAAAACCCTTTGAACTGTCAAGCAGATGCAATTTGAAATTTCTGTCTTGGAAAACTATTCTGTTGCTAGCTATTATGTCAGCAAAAATAATTTCTGAATTACAAGCATTATCAGCGAAACCTCCTTGTAACATCCTCCATAAAGACAGAGGGCTAGATTCAATAAAGCCTACACTAAGTGTAGACTGTTCTGAGTGAACAGACAGCACAGACATAACTCACACCTTCTTCCTCCTAATTTTAGTTTTCTTACTGATATTCTTGCAACTTTAAATATTAACAGGGATTCATAAAGGTTACCACAAAGTGTAAACTACATGTAGACTTACTGTAATCTTTCTGAGTGACTAGTGAGCACAAAAAAATCTGATAAGAATTTTACTGAATACATATCGTGTACAGTTGGTGTACACTTAATGTAGGCTTTATTGAATCTGGCTCAGAGTGCCCTTGCGAACTAATCCTTCCCTTATGCCCAAGGTAATCGAAGAAGCCAGTCTTAACCAATCCATTCAACTTCCAGTATTTTTCCTAATTTTTCTAACAAAGGTGAATATATGCTACACCTTCTTTATGTTCATCGGCAATTATGTTTTTATCTTCACAGAACAAAACAACATAGGAAATGTGATCAACTTTTTCTGTCCTTTTCCTCCAATCGCCTAGGACAAGCAGATTAAACAATCACCCTAGCTAAATGGATTATAGATTGTATTTCATTGATATATCACCAAAAAAGCTTATATTTGTCTCTCCCACTTAGAGCCCATTCTACCAGAGCCATGTCAACTTCAGCCGCCTTTTCTTCCAGATCTTCAATTAATGACATTTGTGCCACAGTCACTTGGTCCATGGTACATTCTTTTGTTATGCATTACAAACTGGACATTATCTCTAGAAGCAGAGCATCCTTTGATTCAGCAGTGCTCCGGCATATCCTTCCATGAAAGACACCCAAGAGTTATGTATCTGAGGACTCTAACCCAGTGGTGAGGAAGAATGAAAAGGACAACATCAGATTTAAAAGTTATGTACTTATCATAACTTGGCATCTGTGTTGTCCATTTTCATTCTTCCTCACCTTCCCCCCATCCATGCCCCTTCCAGTGCTCCTGGAATATTTTCTAGATAATATAGGAACCCTCAGGTTCCTGGTTTGAGCCTCTTCAGGAAACATGGTACTACTTTTGCACTGGAATCTCTAGGCTATTGAGGTAAGATGCATGACTATTAATGCAGCAAGCTCATTCTGAGGAGTTGGGGATGCGCTATGGGGTTATGGGTAAAGGGGGGAGGAGCATAAGGCATGGATCAGAAGTCTTGAATAATGCGGATGAGTCAGATCCAAGGATTGGATCCCTAGACCCAGTGGTGAAGAAGAATGAAAATGGACAACACAGATGCCAAGTTATGGTAAGTAGATAACTTTTAGTTAATTCCAGTCCTATCTTCCTGACAAGGGTGGGGAGATTATTAATAAGTATGGTAAAAAAGTGTATGTTTCTGCAACTTCGATTTTCAGAATTGTCAGGCTCATATGTTAAATGTATTACTAATTCTGAAAGTATGAGGATTGTTTTGTCTGTAGTTTCTTAATGTGAGGAAAAATCTGCTTCAAATAATTTAGTTTCTTACATTTCACATGGCACAACTCATTGTTTACATTGTGTGTATGACTTAGTTGATACTTTTTCCAGGTCTGTGGCCACTGGTACTGTTTTGGGGAAGTTTGCCTGCCTGTGTTCTCAGAGCCTCCCAGATAATGTGAAAAACGATATTTTAAATTCACCTTTGGCTAGAGATTTAGTCTTGGTTTCTCTCCTGCAGAGGTTATCAAAACGTCTGATGAAAGGGGTAAGTTGATACAGGTAATCTGTAAGATTTTTTTCAGCCCACCGTTTCCAAATTCCTCCTTTATCCAGTTTCAGCAAAAAAAAACAAAATGAACAGTCTCATCAAAATGCTGGTAAACAGACATTTAAGAAGAAATGGCAGGGAGGTACTAAAAAGAATTCAGGACCCCCCCCAAAACTAAGGACAGTTCAACAAGTCAAAATGATTATTTAAGTGAGCTTGTCCCTCCACTCCTACCTGGGCAGTCCCTTTTCCTTTTCAGAAAGTCTGAATCTTCACTATTCTCTTTTGGCATCAGATAGATTCAGACAAATTGGTTGTGAATATCATTCAGCAGTGTTACAGACAGCAGTGGGAGGATATCCCTCCTTTACAGGGGATAATTCCTCAACACTAGAGCAGACTCCTCTCTTTCCCATATCCTTCAATGGGTCTACTTTGAAAGGTCGAAATTTCAAAACTTCGAAATTTAGTGTACTAAGACCAGACTATAGAAGTTTTCATAGGTTCATAGGTTCATAGGTTGGTACTAGGCTATCAGCCCTAGGGCCTATACAAGCCTAGCCATAACAATTCCCTGGCTATTTCTTCCCACATTATTTACTTTCCTGGACCCCTGTCTAGCAGGGCGACTGACGTGATCCCTGGGGTGAATTTCCTTTCTCCCATCCAATCGTCAAGGTTCCTCTTGAAGAGGTCCAAAGAGGCACTCTGCTTGACATGTATGGGCAATCTATTCCAGAGTCTGGGGAGTCTCTGGGTCAGGAACCTATCCCTCCAGCATGTTTTGTTTATTGTGATGACAAGGTTTAGATCCCTGGAGCGTGTAGCTCTGAGGGATTGGGATTTCTTTAAGTGTAGCATGTCCAACAGCTCTGGGTTTGACATGGCCTTGTATGTTAAGCAGAGATCGCCTCTGAGTAGACCATATGCGACAGAGTTTTTGAACTTTGGTATTCTGGTTTTGGCAGACTGAATTTGAAAGTTTTGGAATTTTGACTATTCAAAGTAGATTCCCTTTAACAGATGCTGTGATAGAGCCATTTCTTTCTTCCCAAGTTGGGAAAGAAGGATATATATATATATATATATATATATATATATATATATATATATATATATATATATATATATATATATATATAGTGCCAAATAAATAATATATTTGGAGGCCATTTCTGGATCTTTCTTTCCTAAACCTGTCTGTGATCATGACCTAGTTCAAAATGCTGTCACTTCACAGCCTGTTATCCCTTCTTTCTCATTTAAATTTCCTGGTAACACTAGATTTTAAAGATGCTTACCATCACATCCCTATTCATCTAGACTTCAGGTTGTGTGTGTCTTAATCACATTATTAGTTCTCTGCCTTACTCTTTGGATTATCCACTGCATCAAGAGTGTTCATAAACTAACTAGCTTCATTTATAGCTCATTGTGGGCTACAGGGTTCCCATTTAGACAACTTGCTTATGTTTGCAGATAATTTTTCAGTGTCAAGTATCTCTCTCATGGGTGGGGATGTCTTACACAAGCTGATATTCCAGGACAATGTTCAAATGTTTTTTTTTTTACTCCTTCAAACAAAACTGTGTTCCTGGGGTGTCAGCTAGACATCTCAGTCCAAAGACCTTTTCTTCCACAGCAAAAAAGTAGATCTATATCTAGATCTATTTCTAAGGATTTCTACTCAGACTTCAGTCACTGTAAAGAAATACTTCTGGATTTTGAGTCTCATGGCATCTGTGATTCTTATGGTACCCCCGGCAAGACTCCACATAAGAAAGATTCAATGATATCTGAAGTATCTCTGGTCCTAGCACCAAATTCCATCATCATTTCAAGTCATAGTGCTGGAGTTTGTTAGAAGATAAATCATTTGGTGAAGACAGCAAATTTCCCTAAACCCAGGTTTCCTCATCTCCCTTCTCCAAAGCAGTTAGTCACCACAGAAGCCTAGGACTTTGCTTGAAGAGCAGTTTCAGGGGGAACAAAAGTACAAGGTGTGTGTGTCACCAAAGACAGATGCAAGCACATAAACATAAAATAAACATAAAAGAAATACTTGTCCTGATCAAGGCACTCAAGACACTCAGCTGTCTGAATCATCTTTGGTCCACTGAACCTCTTCAGGTTGTTACAAGACAATATCACAGTTGTATGATGATACATCAGAAATCAAAGGGATACAGGTCACTCCCCCTTCGCAGACTAACCATGTTAGCTTGAGATATAGCTTCACAACACAGTATCACTCCAAAGGCATCTTACATTTCATCAGAGCAAAACTGTGTAGCAGTCAAGTTGAGCAGGACAAGGGCAGACACTGATGAATGAAAACTAGATGGAGGGGGTCTTCTAAGATTTGATCCATCTGTGGAGAGTTCCTCAAGTAGACATATTTGCCTCCTTTCTGAACAACAACTGGGAAGATTCTTTATCAGCACTTCATGCGAGAAGGCCTAGAAGGCAGATGCTTTCTTTCTTTTCTTGGACAGAAATGTTCCTATATGCTTTTCCATCCTTTCCAGTGATATCCAGGGTACTTCTGAGAATTCAGAAGGAATTCCCCAAGATCATTGGGCCAGGCCATGGTGATTCTCCCTTCTTTTGGAAATGGCCAGGTGCAATTACCACAAGCTTTCTCACAAAATGGAGATACTCACATAAGATTAAGGGTGTTTGTTACACCCCAGCACCAATCAACTTCAAGTGACTGGATAATAGGGTCTTAAATTCCCTTTAGGCACCTGTTTATTGAGGACGAGCAGTATGTAGTAATGGATACCAAAAAGCCTGCTACTAGGAAATTAGCAAATGGAAAATGTTTTCTAGTTAGCACCAGCAATATATCCAGCACCCATTCAAGGCTAGTTGTTCTCTGGTTTTACAATATCTATGCAAGCTGCTATTCTGTGGCCTTTCTTACTCCTCCATCAAGTTTCATTTTTTGACCATTTCAGCATGTCTACCCATGGATCATCCTCTTTCAATGTATTCTGTTGTCAAAATGTTTTTGAAGGGGGTTTTGTATAAGACACCTCCAAGACAAAATGGTGGCCTTTCCTTGGGATCTTAATTTTGTGCTAGAAAAGCTAACAGTTGCTCCAGTCTGGCTGGTTTGAAGTTCTTAACATGGACAACTCTTTTGCTGATTGCTCTAACCCCTGCAGGAAGAGTATCTGAGTCACAAGCTCTTACTTTCTCATTTTCCACAGAGGCAGAGTTTCTTTGAGAAGTAATCCTTTTAAGGTTAAAGTTTTATCCAAGTTTACTTTAAACAAACTGTCCATCTCCCTATTTTTTTTCCTGAATCTAAACATGAGAAAGGATACTCCATACCTCAGATGTCGACAGATAGCTCAAGTTCTATCTTGACAGAACTACATTGTTTGTATCTTTGGATCAGTTGTTCATTTATTGTGAAAATAAGAAGGACAATGTGTCAAAACAGCCTATTTCCAAATGACTGTCTGAGGCTATTACCTATTGTCATACTCACCACAACAAAACTGTTCCAGGCAGGGTCATGGCCCACTCTACCAGGGCCTTGGTTTCATATCTAGCTTTTTGGAAAGGGTTAGATTCTATAAGTATTCTAGAAGCAGGAACTTATTTTCTCTATACATGTTTACAAGGCACTACAAACTTGATTCCATCTCTAGGTCTAGAATCAGGCTTTACTAGGACCATTATCCATGGGCTCTTGGACCCTTCCCCTTCTACCTCCAAAATGTGGTAAGTTAGGATAAGTTACCCATTTAACTAAGGCTACTGCAGCAGTAATCAATATAATGAACATAGTACAGTTCTGTAAGTAAACTTAAAATAACAGTAGATGTTCGAATGATCTCTGCTGCTGTAGCTGCTCCCTTCTGCCATCCCATTTGTTTTTTGGTGTGTTTATACCACTGAGTGAATACTTATTATTTTTTTCTTTTTTTGGCATTGCCCTTTCAGTTCTCACTCTCCATCTCTATGCTGGCATGTAAAATCTGAAGGGCTTGGTGCCCAAACCTGTCTTTTTAGTCAGCTCAGCTTGAGCTGACTGACAGTTTGGGAGCATGGGAGGTGACCTGAAGCTTTGGAAACTGGTCAGCTGTTATATTCTTGGCACGATGCAACCCATATATCTAAGGCTACTGCAGCAGTGATCAGTTGAACATCTACTGTTTTGACAAGTTTGCTTACACAACTGTAATGTTAATGATTTGAGTTTGACTATATGGTGGTTAGTCATTAGTTTTCATTATTTGCTAATATATACTTTTTCATTATTTGATGTTTATTGCTGATATAATAATCTATGTCTTCAAAGTAAAAACAATACTGGTGCCAACAGATTGGAAAAATTCATAAGAATAACAAAACATCCTTGAATCAGCCAGTAATTTGACCCAAAGCTTGTTTGTTTATACACACACACACACACACACACACACACACACACACACACACACACACACACACACACACACACACACACACACACACACACACACACCTTCATTCTTTGGGTAGTAAAAATAAAACCTCAAAAGGAAATGTCAGCCAACTTCTATCACACTTCCTTTCTCACTGATTTTACTATTTCATTAGTTTTACATTCAGTCTCAGGACTGATGTTGCTTTATTTTTTTACTCCATGGTTGCCTGCATTATCCATTTAAAGTCTGTGAGCAATCTGCAGGCTGTCCCAGCACTTAGTGGGTGAAAGGCGAAGAAACAAGACCCAAATAAGATGGTTATATATACAGCAAGACACACGCATTGACTGTCACAAGGCACAAACACACCTACAGACAATTAGAAGAACCAACATTTCATCTACAGTACATATCTGACATCTGGAATTAAACCAGAGCATCTGGAAAAACCCAAATGGGCACAGGGTAAAAACATGTGGACTGCACAGAGAAGGTACTCCGACTAAGAAATAAAATAGGAAAACAAGTGCGGTGAGGCAGCAATGCTATAATCTAGTAACAAAAATAAATGAAAATTTCCTACTGAATTTTCAACAAAAAAGCTTTGAATATGTATCATTTAATTCATGTGAAGAACACACCTAATTCATAATACACAATGTTCATTATTCTCACTGCTGCAGTACCTTTTCAGTGATATGGAATGATTATTGGCCAGGACACAACAACCAGCCAGCTTCACAAAGCTCTGGTTCCCTCCCACACCTTCACTCTGACTGCTTATTGGACAGCCCAGAGGAGGGAGTCAGCATTGAGAGGAAAGAAAGTTCAGTACTTTTTTGCTGCCTCAAGGGAAGCACTGAGGCTTTATGGGAGCAGCAGCTGGCTACATGTTTCCTTCCCCAAAGCAGAAAAAATATTGCCTTTTTAAATATTTTTGATGTACAGTAGAGAGTTGATTATCCAAACTAATTGGGACCTAGGGTAGTTCAGATAATCAAACATATAACTGTACCAAAGAAAACATTTCTAAAATCTTGTATTTTTCTGCATACAGGAGTACACTTTCAATCATTCATCGATTCCAATGGACAATAAAGAATATATTTTCACACATGAGTTGGCTACAAGCTCAAACAATGTGCTCAAGTGAATATGTATAATGTTCATATATTCAGAATTTATGATTTTTCCTACTTGCAAACTTTAGAAGGCTGGTTCGGATAATTGACGTTTCGGATAATCGACATTTGGATAGTCAACTCTCTACTGTATTTTGTATTTTCTGTAGATAGTGTTAATATCAGAAGTTCCTTGTCCAAAATTGCTGTTTTTAGACCAGAGCTAATTATTATTATTATTAATAAAGGGGCTATTATGAGAGAAAAATATACTGTTTTTGAAACATTTTAAACTGACATATAAGGATTTAAATACTGGGAAGTGTTTTTAATGTACTTTAAACACTGATTGTTTTGGTGCTTGTGGACACTTTGTGACAAATTATCTTCATTATTTTATCACTTGAGACATTTTAGTTGAAGATATTATATATAAGCATCTAGAAATGTATTTTATGTTTGGTGTTTGTGAACACTTCTTCACAACTTATATTTATTTCTTGTTGCCTCACAGTGCACTTTCTGTGAAAGGGATTTAAGAATTTTGGCACGTTTTTGATATTCCAGGATGTTTCTGGTTCCCAGGAAGGAGGGAACCTAGAGGCTCATTTTATACTTGTCTTTTTTCAACACCTTTCTCAAGGTTCATTCTTTTAGGATGTTGTCTCTTCAGACATTTTTTCCTCTGTTAATTCCTCAAGCCCTTGGATTTGAAGGACGCTTATCTCCACATTCCTATTCACCTTCTCTTCAGGAAATATTTATGTTTCTCTTTTTCTTCTTCTCATTATCAGTTCTCTGATTTGCCTTTTGGTCTTTCTATAGCAGCATTCTGCAGACTTCGGGAAATTCAGATTTTCTCTTATTTGGACAAACCTTTGATTCAAACCCCCTTTCAGCAGCTCCTGCTTTAGGATCCACACTTCTCTATGTTTCTTCTGTGTAGTGTGGGATTCACACTCAATCCAAAAAAAAATCTGTGTTGACTCCCTCTCGGGAAAGGTATTTCTGAATTGCAGGATTCAGACCATTCTCAATGTTGGCTTGTCTCCCAACCACCAGTAGCCTCTCTGACTGTTTAGTTCCAGTTTCTTCTTCCTCTTCCAATCCTCCTTGCAAGAGAATTTCTCCAAGCTCTGGGGTACATGGCATCCACCATTACCATGGTTCCCTTTGCCAAACTCTACATGAGGAAATTTCAAGGGTATCTCAAGACTGTCTGGCTCCAGCACTGCCACATTCTGGAGAATCTGGTTCCACTCTTTCCTTGTCTCAAACGTGAGCTTCTCTGGTGGATTCACCAGATTTCCATGAATCCAGGTCTGCCTTTTCAAGTTCCTCTCCCTACTCAGGAGCTGTACACAGATGCTTCCAAACAGTTAGGGGAGCCTTCTCCAACAACCTAAAAGTGCAGGGTCTTTGGTCTCATTGACAACTGCCAGAACATATTAACATCATGGAGATAAGGGCTATACTTCTAGATCTCCAGGCTTTTCAGTCCCTTTGGGTTCCAGGTTCTCTAAATGTTTTTACAGGCAATACCACAGTCATGTGATACATCAGTAAGTGATGGGAGACAAATTCTTACCTTTTTTTGCAGGTTGGTTCTACAGGTTTGGGATTTTGCAGTCCAGTGTCACTTGGTTCTTCAGGTAGTCTACATTCCTTCAGAGCACAATCTGGTAGCAGACTGTTTGAGTACATCCAGGACAAATCCACAAAAATGGATACTTCCCAGGGAGGTGTTTCTGGACATTGTACATTAGTGGGGTAGTCCACAGGTATATCTTTTTGCCTCCCCCCGGAACAGAAAACTTCCAAAGTTCTGTTCCACAGTAACAAGTCCTCTGGTTTGGAAAGTGGACATAATGTCTTTTTCTTGGAAGAAGATGATTCTGTAAACATATCCCCCTCTTCTTCTACTACCAAATGTATTGCACAAGATCATGTGAGACACATCCAAAATCTTTCTGTTGACTGCCTTTTGGCCCAGAGAACACTGGTTCCCCCTTCTATTTCATCTGGTCAGGGGCAATAATCACAAGTTACCTCACAGGGTGAATCTTGTCACACAAGACTCTCATTCACTCTCACTTACCACCCTTCAGTTGACACTTTAAGTGATACGATTTTTATTCCTTTTAGGCACCAGTTTTCTGGGGATGTACTTCGGGTTTTGCAGAAGGCCAGAAAACCCACTACTAGAAAATCATGTGTGACTAAATGGAAGTGATTTTCTATTTGGTGTCTCAAGCATGACCTGGGTCCTTTTTCTGTGGAGGATTCATACAGTCCTTTCTTATTTATCTGAGTTGCTAAATTCTGGTTTGGCATATTAATCTGTTGAAGTTCATTTGTCAGCCATTTCAGTTTGTCTGCCTCTGAATCCACCTTTGACTTCTAGTCCTGAAGTCAAACATTTTTTTTAAAGGCATCCTTCATATTCAGCATCCGAGAAAGCCTATTCTCCCTTTTTTGGACGTTAATTTTGTTCTTGAGAAATTGACCCAGCCCCTTTATGAGCCTGCAGTTCCTTCCTCCATACAACATTGTACTCGTAAGACTGTAATGTTGATGGCTCTTCTGCCAAGAGGGTCTCTGAACTTCAAGCACTTTTTTGTTTGTTTTTTCACAGGGACAGGATGTGTCTTAATACCAGTCATTTTTTTTTTTGTGCCCGAGCTGGTTAATGATTTGTCCTTGAGTTAGTCCATTTATTTTCCTTATTTTTTCCCTTCTGCACAGAATTCTAGTGAGAGGGTTCTTTACACCATCAATTTACATAGCTCAGATATTACTTGGACAAAACATATCAAGAAATCTGAGCAGCTTTTTATTTCTTTTCATGCCAGGAAATTGGGTATGGCAGTATTTAAGCAAACCATCTCCTTCTGGGTTTCTAAGGCCATTTTTTTTTGCTATTCTTTTCATGGCAAGCAGCTTTCCTCTTTGTGTTCATTGTACCAGGGCAGCAGCCTCTTCTGAGCTTTTTCAAGGGTCTGGATACTAGACCCATCTTGGAAGCTGCTACTTGGTCTTCTGTTCACACTTTCAGCAAACATTACAAGCTGGATGTCATTTCTAGGGCCAGGGTGGGCTTTGCTAGGGCCATCCTACATGGATTTTTGGTGGTCTGTTCTATGTTTTCCTCTTCACATACTTTGCAGAAGCTTTTGTACTCTCCTAGAAGCAAAGAATACTGCAACAGTGATAAGGAAGGACATAGTACAGTTGTGTAAGATCTTATCATAATTGCACTATTGTGTCTGTCCCTCCTAACCCTGTTACTTCGGTTGTTTTCCTTCTGGCCAAAGGGTCTTTCTTTTATCCTGCTCTATGTTTCCTCCTTATTCTCTTCTCTTCTCTTCTCTTCTCTTCTCTTCTCTTCTCTTCTCAGATGTATGTGTTATTACTTTCCTGTGAGGTTGCACTAGTTCTTCTGGGGCACTTCAGTTTTGAAGATTAGGTGCTTGTACATTACACATGTACCTTATGCCTTGCATGTAGGACATGTTTCTGGCATACATCGCCCAGAAGATGTAAAGGCTTTGGTATGCCGCCCAGACATTTGGCTATCCTCAGCTGGATATCCCAAGAGTAAAGAATACTGCAACAGTAAGCAGTAAGACATCTACTGTAATGGCAAGATCTTATACAGCTCTGCTTTTCTTCTTTCACACTATCTAAAATGAAAAAAAAAAAAAAAAACAGAATAGGAGCCCTTGCTTATGTTCTGGGCTTAGAGTCTGCCTCAGCTGCTGTTCATTAAACCTGTAGCAGCCATTTGTTATTCCCCAAGCCACTCACTGGTTTCTCCAGGTTGCTCCAGTGTAGTCCCATACCTCCCATGATCTAGAGGTTAGTCATGTCCTCTCTGGCTCTTCCATTGTAACATCCTGGCATAAGAGAAACATCTTCTTTGAGTATGGGAGTTTCACTGGGAGGTCTTCTGGGGGGGGGGGGTTGGGGAAAGAGACCCCTTACTCAGGAAAAACTCTGTCTCTCAGTCAGTTTCCTTCAAGGGATGCCCCTAGAAAAAAGAAACAAAAATTAAGACATTGTTCATCCAAAGACATTCTGAGTATTCATAAGGATGGTTTTCATACCTTACCAGGAGTTTTTTGCAGGCTTTCAGTCCTGTAGAGCAGAAATCCATATCAGAAGACTAAGTAGGCCTATATATTCCTGAGGAAAATATGTCAGGGGATTCTGACATAGAGACAAGGTTTTTTCATTGCCTGATTCTGAAGCCTAAGACTGAGTCAGACAATATTCAACTCCATTAGATGAGTTTTCATTTTCTAAGACTAGTTCCAGGATGACTGATGCATTTTTGTGGGAACAAGTGGATGCCCCCTCTAAACTGATGAGATACTAAGTTTACTATCAAAATGTTGAAAGGCAGAACATTTTTCAATCAAAAGACAGAAATATAATATCGAAAATGAAAATAACATTTCACCTAAATGTTGAACGTGATAAACATGACGATCGACATTCGACATGCCAGAATTCCAGTTTTGAAAGTCTGTATGGCCTTTTATGTTTTTGCAGGGGGGCAAGCCCCCTGCACCTCCACACCCCTGCTTATTATAGATTCCAACACAGAAATTGCACTACAGTAAGGAAAAGGGTAAATTAGCCAATACGCACTGTACCCCAATCTCCATTCAAAACAGTGAGTTTATATTGGTGAATGTATACTCAGTTTTGTTAATATAAACTCGACCACTTTCTGTTCAGCATTACGACAACTTTAAAATGATGTGTTTGACCAACCTGTATTTGACTGCGTGCTTTTCCAAATTTTAATAGTAAACCACGATACTGTGATATGCTGGAAGTGTATTTACCACATGGTACACCTATTCCTCCTTTTATGTAAGCTTTGGAGGATGTTTTGAATGCTGCCTGTAATAACCATGATCCTCTGGCTTCAGTCACCCCAAAAAGGCAGCATACCAACATTTCCCCTGCAGACTAGAAGATAAGGTATTAGACCAATTTCATAAGAGAATTTCCTTCTTCCAGTTTGTTCTGTCAGGTGTGGGATTGTTCTGCTTCACTTCATTCAGAAGATAAGCCCTGTCTGAATCCTACAATTTTTAACCTGTCTCAGGTGTCTAAACATGCTTTGCAGAGTGTGTATGATTGTTGAGACAGTGTGTCTAGGGCCACTGTGTATGAGCATGTTCTCAAAAAGTTTTCTGATGAGGTAACTCTGCTTTAAGCAAGGAAGTTTTGTTTGGCTTTACTGCCTGTCAGGTTCTCAAACAGTTTGATGATAGGTGAAATTAATTTAAGACATTACTAAGACTTTTCAAGCCCCACATTATAAATCTTTCAAACCCTCCCTGCCATCTTCTGACGAACAGGGAACAAAAAGGAGAATGCAGGATGTGAGCAGTAAAAACAAGGATCCTTTAAGTAAATGGGCAGACAACACCTTCAGAATGACTATGAAAGCATCCCACTCCCCACCCCATATCCCTCTTGTCTCTACATCTCTAAATCTTGGCCTGTAGACTCTGTCAGTCTTTCCCTCTGGTAACAGATTGTTTCAGACTCTGATAATACTGGTTCAGAATGGTTGCAGTTGACACTGAATACACAGACCTCCTTTCAGGGGATTTCCTCCTTACCCTTGAAACCAAAAAGAGTTTTTTTCCCCCCTCAGGTTCTTCAAAATGTGCTTACCCTCAGAGACTTACTACAAATGCCTTCAGACAAAAGGGAGGAAAGGTTCTACTCCACAATGTTTCTGGTTAGAAAGAATGAGCTTTCTTAGTAACCAGTTCTAGATATTTCATTTCTCAATTAGTTTGTGAAAGTACAAAAATTCAAAATGTTGACACTTCAGGGTCTGTTACTAGTCATTCCTGTTCTGAGTTTATGGTAACTTTAGACCTAAAAGATGCTTCTCATCACTTTCTCATAGCCACAGGCTTCAAAAGCAAAATTCTCAGATTATATGTCTGGATCACCTGATCATTTCTCTGCATTACCCTTTGAGTTGGCTACAGCTCCTAGGTTGTTTACAAAATGTCTTGCTCAAGGGATAGCCCACTGCAGGCTGTAAAGCGTTCACATTTTTCCTTATTTAGAAGACTTACATATCTTTGCAGAGTTTTCTGCCAGATGCCAGGTCCTTAGTGTGGTTTCTTTACTGCTAAACAATCTGGGCTTCCAGAATAAAGCTCAAAAATCCTGCTTTATTCCATCACACAGGACTGGGTTTTAAACTGCCTTGTAGACTAAGCTCTTAAAAGGCATTCCTAACACAGGAAAAGGTGAATTTTTATATGGATTTTTTTCTGATCTCCAGTCAGTCTGAGACTTCTACCAGTGAATATCTGAGGATTCTAGGTTTCATGGCTTCTATTATTTTCATGATTACTTTTGCCATCGTATACATGAGAAAAATTCAATGGTTAAAAAGAATAAATGTGGATCTGACATTACCATCCTTTCCTTTGGGATATTCAGATTCCAATTTCGGGCTTTATTAAGACGTGTAAACAGTAACAAGTCTCAATTTTTGCTTAGGGAGCAGTTTCTATAGGGGTGAAGGTGCAAGGACTGTGGGACAATTCAGACAGACAAAATCACATGAATATCAAAAGCTATAGATTTTTTCATGACCTGTGGTCCCTGTGACCAATACAGGTGATTACAGACAATACCACAGGGATACAGCAGATAAACATATGGGGGTACTAGTTCCTACCCCCCTGTGCAGGCTGGCTGGGATGGCTTGGAAGTTAGCTTTGCAGTACTATGTAATCCTACAAATATCTTAAACACCATCAGAGCAAAATGTAGTGTTAGACAAGCTGAGCAGGACCAGAAGAGACCCTCACAAATGTGAATTGAATGAGGGGGATCTTCCAGGAATGAATACAGTTATGGGAAACACATCAAAATAAATCTGTTTGCCTCCTTTCAAAACAGACATGTAAGTAAATTCTGTACCAGGAATCATTGTAGGTAGGCCTGGAAAATAGATACATTTTCATTCCCAGGACTGGGTATGTTTATTTATGCATTTCTACCCTTTCCAGTCATATCCAGGGACAGTCTGAAGATTAGGAAGGACTCTCCCAAGAGTTATTGTGCTGACTCCCATATGGCCCAGGCAACATTGGTTCTCCTTTCTTATGCAACTTGACAGTGGCAATTTGCACAAGCTTCCTCACACATTGGATCTACTCACACAAGACAAGGGGAGTTTGATATACCCCAGACTCCCATAACTTCAACTGACTACCTGGATGATTCAATTCTAATACCTTTTAGGCACCTTCATCATGAGGACGTGCAACAGATACTTAAGGAGGTAAGAAATCCTGCTAATAGGCAATCTTATGTTAACCAGTGGAGAAAATTTTCTAGGTGGTGCTTTACATAGGTACATATAGAACCACCACCTTATCTAGGGTTATTACCTCTGGTTTTCAAATATTTGTGTGAGTTACAATCCTATGGCCTGTTTACTCCTTTGGCAAAGGGTGTTTACGAGCCATTTGAACATGTCTAACCATAAATTCTCGTCTACATTTCGACTTTACTCAAGCTGTTCGTTTTTTTCTTAATTTCCCCAAGTTTTTTGGGTTTCTAATACCATGACAAGAATCAATCTCATTCCTAAGTCAAAGTACAATTAAAGTTCATGAAATTAGAATTATTTCAATCTTTGATGTCAGCCAGAAGTGCTCTTCGCAGCACCCGCAATGTGCCCACTAATGACTGCTTCTGCAATTCATATGGGGTTACATGTATTGGTAACATATCTAAATATGATTGTAAATTTTTTTTATAAGACCCTTTGCTCCTACTACTATTGGAACTATCTGGGTATCTTTCTTCCACATTGCTCTAGTTTCTGCTTACAAATCCTGATATTTTATGACTTTGTGTCTCTCTGTACCAAAGACACTGTAGTCAGTGGGTGTAGCAATTTCAATGATCAATGCTACTTTTGTCTTCTTTTCATGGGCCATTATATTTGGTTTTCTAGCATCTATCTTTTGAACTGTTTGTTGGTAATGGGTGATCCCATATGATATAGACTTCATCATTTTCTATGATGCTTTGTGGCACGGTTCCAGTCTTTTATAGCCACTTCTATACCATAATGTTTGCACAATCCCCAGTGCAACAGTCTTGCCACATTATTATGCCTTTCAGTATACAGTCCTTCTGCCATTAGTATGTCTCAACCAGCAGCGAGGTGTGCAACTGTTTCCAATTCCATTTTACAAAACCTACATCTGTCTGTTTCTCCCATGTGTTCAATAGACTTTGTAAACCAATGTGTATGTAGCCCACTATCTTGGGCCACCAATATTAACCTTTCATCTCTTGGTTTGAAGTCAGCTCTCCTTATCCATTCCTGCATTCGTTCCTGATCAACATGAGGTTCTTCCAGGAGTTTCCTGTACTTGCAACTATATTTATGCATTTTCCATATTTCTTTCCTTCTCATCTGATCCTTCACCTTATATTCTTTCTTTTGTTTTTTTGGCACATTCAGTTGCGGCCTGATTTTTATCTACTTCTGGTTTGATTTCCATTCCTGCTTGAGGCCAATATGCTTCTGTTAGATTAAGCAGGGAAGTCATATTAGATTTATTCTCCTCATGTTTCAAAACTTTCACTACGTTTGGGTCTTGTGAGGTCAGCAGATATGTGTGCAATCCCATGATTGCAGATATATACATGTAATAAATTTCAAGGAGGCCCATACCTCCCTCAGAAAGGGGAATATATATAATCTTGGTATGCACTGATTTTTATAAATCATTTGATGAGCATGAAGCATCCTTCTTGTTTTCCTGTCTTATCTATCCATCAAGTTTTCGGGCCAGTCAGCCACTCCAAAACACTAAATTAGGAAAGGTAGAGCAAATTAGTTCATAGCTTGAATTTTGTTCCTAGATGTCAACACTGTTTTCAGGATTAATTTAAGTCTTCTAAAGTATTCCTTACCAAGTTTTATTCACATTTGTTCGTGTTTTATTTTTGATCCTTCATCAAATCCCAAATATTTCTACACTCCCTCTTGCTTAAGTTCTTTTATATCACATTCTTGCCTCAAACTGGTGTTTTATTGGTGCTACAGCTTTCCTGCTTTAAAGGTTGCTTTTGCACATTTATCAAGACCAAATGACATTCTTATATCATCTGAAAAAGTTTTGACAACTTGCAGCTGTGCTTTCAGTTCCTCGTCTGATGAGCTATACAGTTTTAAATCATTGACAAAGAGAAGATGAGAAGTCTTTACACTTTGTTGTTTTCTAGAAGCCAAATTAGTTGTTCTACAAATAGGTCTTTTTGTTAATATGTAAGGTAATCTGTTATTCAGGTGATACTTAACTGGGATCTTTATTTTTTGCTGGGAAATTTCTCTATAAGTTTGAAGCAACTGTTGTAGCTGTTTTTTTTTTTTTGTTTATTGCTTTGACATCTGCAAGAGGGTATCTGGGTTGCAACCATTCATGGAGGGTTCACCCTTTTGTTTTCCATGCATATAGGATTATCTGTAGAAAAAATCTCCCACATATGCCTTTACTACTTCAAGAGTGTACCTTGAATCTAGCCATTCATCTTCCTCTTTTCTTTCATAATTTGAATGACAGCAAGAACAGATTCTATATACTCTGAGCATGCCTTTGCAACTCAGATATTATCTTTTCAGTAGTAAGTCCTTTAGGAAAGCTATACAGCTATACAAGTCCTAGTATGGGACTGGAAAAGGATAACCTGCGTCAGTTCAGACAATTCCAGTTGGTTATTTCTTACTATATCGTTTTTTGTTATCCCCACCATGGTAAAACATTTCCTGACAGGATCAAGGCACATTTTTGTAGAGCCTTATTTTCTTTAATGGCATATTGGAAAGAGGTGGATTCTTGAAACATTCTAGAGGCAACGTCATGGTCCTCTCTCTATATTTTTGCAAAGCATTACATACTGCATTCCTTTTCCAGATTCAGGACTGGCTTGGTTGGATCATTTTCCAGGGGTTCTTGAATCCTTATCCTTCCTCCTCTCAGGATGGATGGCTTTTGGTGATCAACTCATATAGCCGAATGGCTACTGCAGCAGTCAGAATGGCGAACATAGTTCAGTTATGTAAATTACATGTGCCATAATAATAGATGTTCGAATTCCTCACTGCTGCAGAAACTGCACTCACTCTCCACCCCCTACTTCTGTATATCAATAGCTGTTGGGATATAAAGTTATATTTTACTGTTATTTCTTTTAGAAGTTTAGAGTGAGTATGTCTTCAGTCAGTATGACCAAGAAAGTACTGAAGTATTCCTCACTCGGACTTCTACTTTCCCTCTTCTGGGCTGTCCAGTCGACAGTCAGAGTGAAGGTGTGGAAGGACCCAGAGCTTTGTGAAGCTGGCCAGTTATTGTTTCCTGGGCAGGAAACAACACATATAGCTAAAAGGCTATTGCAGCAGTGCAGAATTCGAACATCTACTCTTATGATAAGTACATTTTACACAACTGTACTTTACTATCATGCTTATTATTCCCAAAGATTAGTTTCTCTTTGTTGCCCTTCGTAGTATTCTTAAGTGTTATGAATTTAAAGATCATATTCAATGGTCCATAACACAGCTCTGTGACAGAGAGAGAGAGAAAGCATGGACTGCAACCCAGATGACCTGAAATTCATAAGTGGCTCAGGAAGCTGGAAGAGATGGTGGGATGGGACAAAAGATATGCAGCTTATATTGGTATACTCACCTAAGAAAGAGAGGAGGTAATGGTGGCTCCTCCCACATAGTGACCTGGTGCTGCAGGTAATAGTGTAGGCTGGATTCCCTAACAACAGGCTATAGGAGGAGGGACATGTGTGGTACCTGACCATTCCTATAATAGTAGCCCTAATTAGGTCAGGAGAAGAAGTGAACATGCCTCTGGTATCCCCACAGTGATGGGAAAATGAACATCACCCCCAGGAGGTGGGGTTTAGATAATACAGCAAAAATGTTCTGAGAGTTGCCATTGCATGGTTCTGCAATCGACTCATTTCACAGGGAATGAATGGACCAATAACAGTTCTTGCCCCAGGAGGAAAAAATGGGCCAATGGATAGTGGGGAGCCAATGTTCAGCAGACAGAGCTTGTGGCATAAATATCAGAGCTCCATCCTTCCTTTGAATATGCCCTTAAAAGATGTTGCTGACAGAGAAAGAAATCAGAACTCCATCCTTCCTTTGAATATGTCCTTAAAAGAGGTTGCCCACAGAGAATATGCATGTCACCCATTGACTTTTCCCTAGCTATACCTACTTGCTTTTTAACAGGCTAAAAGAAAATTTAACAACCACTTATTTGAATGAAGCTTACATGCCCTGTGGAACTCACACCATCATGCCTATTAACTTTTTAGCCATTTTTGGCTCTCTTACAGCTGACCATTAGCTACTTCAACTGCCTCTCCAAAATTAAGAAGTCTCCCATGTTCTCTGGATTTGTTTTAACTGCAGATTAGGACCAGAGATGAGATGGAGGCATTTTGCACAGCATCATACTGGTGCAACATGAGTGTTTTAACTATTTTTTCCTCCCAATCCTTGAGTATGACTAATAAATCCCCAAGGGTGGGTATTAAATGGTTATCAGTACTGAACTATGACTTTCCCTTCTGCAAAGAGCTGATGTCATCACGATGCTCTGTACACTCCCAGGCAGTATTGTGTGGCTGTTTCTTCAGTCTCCCTCGGCCAAAGCAAACCATATGAGTGTGTTCCAAGCATATGTGCCTCCCTAATGCTTCCAGGATAGGCATTCCAACTCACCCTGCCTGTTTAATTAAGTGTCCAAGCAGCTGTTCAAACTCAGGTTGCCTGGATCATAGTCATAGCTTTGTCCCTGTATGCCACTTTTGCAGGCACATCAAGTTTGCCACTTCATGCTGTGATTCCAGGTACCCAACATACCTTACTTCCTGCAATTAAATCCACTTCCCATGGCAAGCATAAATGGATTAAAAACAAAAAAAGGCATACCCTTTCTCCTTTCAACAGGATATATATGTATGTGTATATATATATATATATATATATATATATATATATATATGTATGTGTATATATATATATATATATATATATATATATATATATTGTTAAAAGAGAGAGCAGTTATATCTGTGGAGAGGAAAGGGCAGCAATTTAACATTAAGTAATATGTAATCTGATGTTGTCAATTTTCATTCTGTCCTCATCTGATGGGTTCGGATCCAGTCCCTCAAATGGAACTCCGCCATTGCTAAAGCTCATGGCAACCAAAACCTCTTGAGCTTCTCCCTTCCCCATAATCTCATTTGCCACTTCAAGCAAGGCTTTTGGTACTGGATCTTCTACCTCCTGGGTGACTCCGCACACTAATGAGCACATTAACTTGATCTCATGGTAGGCATGGAAGGATCCTGACACCATAGAGCCCATTCCTCACAGACCAGATAGGATAATGGCACCACCTGCAGATAGACAGTTTTGGGTGAAGGGAGTTCCTGTTGATACCATGGTCATTGCAGCAGCCACCAAGAAGGAGCTAGCTGAGGAAAGTTCCACTGTCCATTTCCTCAGTAGAGAGTTGTGGGCGATGGACAGATTTGGAAAGCATGTCTATGCTTCAGCATCCTTCACCTTGAGGGTTCTGAACTATTTAGCACACTTTACTGGCTACAGAGGGAGTTGATCAAGGAGTTATCAAATACTCTCTCAGGTGCTGTTTTTGATGAAGCTCAGGCATCTGTTACTTCTCAGGTGATGACCCTACAATCTATATCCAATTCATTCATGAAGTTGACCTCACATGTAGCAGAAGGAACCCCAAGGGCAGGGGTTTCAGGAATTTCCATAAGAAGACATTCCTGGATGTGCCTCTGTGAGTTTCCAGAACCTTTCAGGATTCCTTTTAGGAATCACTATTGATAACAAACTGTCTTTTGAACAGCACATTCTCAATACAGTAAAGAAAACACATTTCAAACTTGGCAAACTATACCGACATAAATTCTACCTAGATAAACAAACTAAGACAAAACTAGCAAACACTTTGCTTATCCCATCCCTCTTGTATGGAAGCCTGATTTTCACCAACCTCCATAAATCCCTCAGTAATAAGCTGCAATCTTGCTACTACAAGATAGCAAAATTTGCGTCTAACATGCCCAACCACTCACACCACTGCAAAGTTATCTCAAACCTCTCCTGGCTTGAATTTCACCACTGTCTCTATTATACTCAGTTAACACTTGCTCATAAACTAATTTTCAAACCTGATAGCTGTCCTGCACTCCAGTCTATCTTACACACATACACCCTAACTAGAACCCTCCAGTCTTCAGAAAGGACACTTTTAAACATAGCTAAACCCAACAAAAGTGCAGGACAATGCCTATAGTCCTACAACATTGCCAAACCATGGAATAGCCTCCCCTCATACATTACTCAACTTGACTCCCTAATAGCCTTTAAAGCTGTACCAATAATCCCAGCTGTACCTGTAAAATACAGTGTAAGCCCCCTTAACTTTACACCTGTAACTACTCAGATCCTACTCTTTAACCCTCTGTTATATTATTTTCTTCCTTCTCTCTATGATTGTTTCTCCTGCCTACGGTATGTGCATCATTATGATTACTGTCTTGTGATTGAAAGTATTTTATTATGTAATCATACACTATGATAATTATGTATTAACTATATACCATTACTCCTCACCCTATGCTAATGTATGTATATCTCTTTCACTTTGTATTTGTTCTGTACAATACTTGATTACCTGTGGAGCTTTTCTCCCCAGGCCTCCACTGAAAATGGGTTTCTGACCCAGTAGACTTTCCCGGTCTACAAATGTCAATCAATCAATCAATCAATAAATAAATAAATAAATCCAAGTCTTCTTTTGACGGAACATCTTTATTCATCCCCAAAGTAAAAGACAATCTGTCCAAGTGTGAAAAAGACAGAAAGATCCTGTCTGCCATGGGTGTGTGTTTTTTGACTCTTCAAAGAACCTTTTCCAGGAAACAATGAGGTGATCAAAACATGTAGTTCCAGAAGTGTCAGGGTCATTTTCAAGACACATGTTGAGGAGTTTTCCCCAGAGGCAGAGAAGGGAACTCTAATGGACAAAGATGCCCCCATGGCAAAGGTGACCTGTAGAACTAGTGTTCCAGAGAATCGCTTTTTGACAAATCCAACCAACGCTCCTAAAAGGAGGCCCAATTGTCCACCTAAGGAGACTGTCAGGGGATGATTATCCCAGCACCAGAGAGCCTGACTAAAAATAGCAAAAGATACTTGGGTGCAGAGGATTATTTCCAGAGGCTATATTATTCCTTTTCCCTTTCTCCCCATATCCCAGGGAAAATCCCCAATGTTCCATGAGGAAACAAGCAGCAATTCAAATACAAAAGCTGCTAGAAAAAAGAGTCATCTAAGAGGTCCCGCCAGACCAGATAAAATATGGAACCCACTCAAGTTCTTTTTGATGCCAAAGAAAACAGGGGACTGGAGACCAGTCCTGGATCTCTCCAAGCTAAACAAGACAGTTTGAAGAACCAAGTTTCAGATGGTCATGGTTCAGTCCATTCTCCCATTTCTGGGCAAGGATGACTAGATGTGCTCTGTAGACCTTCAGGATGCGTACTATCACATACAGATGAATAGATGCTGCAGAAGGCACTTACTCTTCTGGGTGGGAGCTAGTCATTGTCAATTCAGAGTACTGCCCTTTGGACTCACCACAACCCCCAGGGTGTTTACCAAGTACATGGCAGTAGTAGCAGCTCACCTGAGACTGTAAGGATTCCGAGTGTTTTCATATCTAGATGACTGGCTCATTACCGCTCTGACCAGGCATCAACTCATATGTACAAGAGACCATGCCTCCAGACTTTCTTTTCTTCTGGGGATAACCATAAACTGTGACAAATCTCATCTGCAACCAACTCAGAGTTTATAGGAACAATTCTCAGTACAAAAACAACCATTGCTTCTCTTACATTGCAGGGAGTTCAGACCCTAAGATTCCAAATCAAAAAGATAATCTGCAGCACCTGAATTTCAGCTCGACTGGTCCTTCAGGCTCTGGGATCAGTGGCAGCAGCAACAATGTTAATACCACTTGCCAGATTTTATATGAGAATCCTTCAGCGGATGTTAGCTGCTCAATGGTTGATTCTTTATCAGCCTATAACTTTCAAGATAAGAATCACTCACATCTGCAAGAGAGAGCTCTCAAATGGTGGATTCATTCAGATCAGGCTCTACAAGGTCGTCCATTCATTCCCCCTAAGTCCAAGGCCATAGTGACCACAGACACTTCCCAGCTAGGGTGGGGGGCATTATCTGAGGAAGACAGTCCAAGACACTTGGTCCCTCGAAGAAGCAAATTTGTATATAAATGTCCTAGAGATGAGAGCAGTGCTATTAGCATTGCAAGTACTTCAGAATGCTCTCCCTTTGGGGACAATTGCAGTACAGTTAGACAACATGTTGGTCATCTGATACATCAACAAAGAGGGAAGAACCAAATCCTACCTATTGTGTCAAGAAGGTCTCTGAGTGTGGCAGTGAGCGATCTCTTCCAACAGCTTTCTTTTAGCAATGCACATTCCGGGGAAGTCCAGTGTAATAGCAGACAAATTGAGCAGGTGCATTCTTCTACCTCACAAATGGTCCCTCAACAAAAATATTGCAAACACAATCTTCCTACAATGGGGCCAGCCTTGCTATAATCTATATGCATCCCCCCTGAACAACAAATGCAGTAGGTACTTTGCCCTAATCCCTCCACAGGGGGAATCCCTGAGGGACGATCTACTTCATGAGTGCCCCCCCCCCCCTCGGTCGCCTTTACACGTATCCTCCCACTCCATTAATTCCCAAATTTCTACAGAAAGCTGCAAGGTTGAAGAGCAAGGTCATTCTCATTGCCCCTTATTGGCCTCGACAAATTTGGTTTCCCTTCTCGAAGCCCTCCTCAGTATGGAGAACATCGATATCTGTGCTGTGACTGAAACCTGGTTCAAGGCTCCTTCACAGCACTATCAGGTTATACTTACAGGTTATACCTCATCTCCCCGCAAAAAAACACCAAATCCCACAAGGAGTATCCATATTCATAAAGGATAGGATACCCCACCAGGTGTTGTGACGCCATCATCAGCATGGAGACCAGACCATCCAGGTGCAATGAACCATAGGTAAAACTGCCCTACAGTTTGTAGCATGCTACAGACCACCTCTCAAACTCAGGAAACCCACACACAGCCTTCCTGAAGACATGGAGATTATGAAGGTCTCTATTGGGTGTCTCATATTGGGTGTCTTCAACTACCCAAACATAGAGCCCCAACATTACTCCCCAGCCAACACCCCTAGTTCATAAAAATCTCAAGTTCATAAACCAAATGCTATGGAACAACTAGTCACCATTCCATTCAGAGGAGAAAATATACTACAAGACCTGATCATCAACAACATGGGGACAAAATCACAGAAGAGAAGATCTATATTCAATAGAGGATCATCAGATAAATTATCTCACTGACAACCCCATCCCCCCCAACCCAACCAAAGCAAAGACCACAGTGAAGAACCAAAAGCAAAAAAGTAAGCACCTTTAAGACTGGAGTGGTATCCTAGCTCAGCCAGTGGAAACCACAACCCCACCACAACCCATGCTGCTGAACCCTTCTGCTGTAATTTTCCCCACGAGCACCTAAAGGGAAACACCCCCAAAAAACCAATCAATAATCAAACCTAAACTCCAATTCAAGAAGGCAGCGCCTGGTCAACAAAAAGCCCAACAAAAGACAACAAAATAACACATGACAGAGCAAAACTCTAAAAGGGAAGGCACTTTTGATCAATACTTCAAAAAAAACATTCAACAATCAAAAAAAAGAAAAATCACTTTGAGAGAAAAATCAAGAAGACACAAAAAAAGACAATAAATTTACTTTAGCTATGCCTTCTTTAGCTAGTGGAAACTCAGAATTAGAAACTCCAAACAAAAATCACTCAAGTCAAGAAATGATAAAAAATTCTGAACCTCAACAGTGCCCAACTCCCCTCAAATTTCTCCCCCAAAAGGTTCAGACCCAGTCCCAGTAAACCTCCTCCTCCAAAAACCCAGCATCTCCCTTCTCTCCAGAGTCTAGCCTCCCAAAGCTCTACAGCTGCAAGTCCCAGGCCAGGCTCCCGGCACAAACTACCAGCTGTGTGCTACACATAGGCTCACCCTTCAAACTGTACTAACCACATAAGGCCTGTTACAGTCTACGCCAAAGATTACTACTGTGCCACAACTGTACACGGCACACACCAACTCAAGCCAGGCAGTGCCTGCAAATGTTGTCCATGGCCCCATCCTGAACTCATCATAATGGAACTGATGGATAAGACATACCCATATCATAACTAAATCATAAATAAATGTGGGGCTTTGTCACAGGCAGACTATCCTACCTTAATTTATGGTTGCTTTTTTTGGATTGTCAAGGCTTTCAAACAGTCACTAAGGCTTTTGATGAGGGGGCCATCACACAGCCTACCCTTGACCACAATCAAGGAAAAGCTCACCAGCTTACCATCATAATAATACTCCACAAGGCAGGGCACCACCTGGCCTCATCAAGAGCACCACACAGGTTAGAGTTGAACAGTGCCAAACCCGAGCTTTTAAGCCCGCTGGTCAACCCTCAGGGTTTCATGTTTCTGGGCCCCCTCTTGTTTAAGTCAGATTTTTGGTTAGTTGTGCAGGGTTTTGGGTTCCCTGGCCCCAGTCCAGGGCATTGCTTTTAACTGGGCATTTGGTAAATGACTGGGATTGTGAAATTTTCCTTTGGCTGAAGTGCAAGACAGATAATATAATTGTGGCTGACAAAATATGGCCTGACTGCAAAAGAGTCATCTCATAGAAATGCCATCAATGAGCCCAAATTAACAAGGTAAGGTAAAATACAAAATTCCTAATTACCACATAGGTGGTAACTTAAGAAAAACAAAGAAATTATCAGGACCTACTGGTTCAAAATGAACAGTAACCCTCTAGTGGTTAGACAGACCAAAGAAGTTGACACCACATTTCGGAAGTCCATCACATCACAGATCAGGAAGATCAGATGATGCTGTACCTCTTATACAGATCAGATGATTGCATTTTCAGACCCATTATTGAATGCCTTTGCCGACTGCTGCAGTTCAGACCCACACCCCAAAGCTCCTCACCAAAAGGATGTACTCAACCCTGTACACTCTGCTCAAACATATGTCAACTCTATTCAGCAATAACCAGTATGCAGTCTGCTCAGTCGCAGCATACTTCCAGACATAGGGAATCGCCAACCGAAAGGCTCAATCATGTCCCACCCTCAAAATATAAATCCACACCTGACAATGAAGCAAGATGCACAAACCTCAACATGGATATAAATAGGATGTGCTGGAGGACAGATTTAAGAGCCAGAGACAGACTATGGAACCAGAGACATGGTCCAGATGTCTCAGCAGAGCAGGATAGATTTCTCAAGAAATCTTGATTGGAGATGGGAGAAGAATTCGTGAGTATGCGAAGAATCTCCTGTCACTCACTGCAAGACCTCCTCACTGACTATATTCAAAAGTAAGTTCGGCATGAGGCACACACACACTCACACACAGCTTATAAAACAGCCTAGGGCCCCTAGCTTATAATGAACCTAGGCAGATAGGAACCAGTGAAACCTTCCTTTGGCTTCACCTGATTCAACCACCTTGGTTTCTGGATCCAACTCCGGACCTCCTATCTCACCCAACAGGCATGATATATCCAGACATAGTGAATCTCAGGCTATCTGCCTGATTCCTCCAGTTCCATTAATAGCCAGACAACCTATGCTGTCTTCTCCTGTCAGTCATATTTTTTGTCCTCATATAAACCTTCCACCAGAAAACTATACTCGAGCAAATGGAAGAAATGTGTTTTTTGGGCTCAAAAGAGTAATATTGAACCTTTCTCAGCCCCATTCATAGTATCTTAGAATTTCTAGCATATCTTTTTGAAGAAGGAGCTAGTTCTTCTGCTGTTAAAATACAATTAACAATGATTTCCAATGTTCATGTTGGAATAAATGATTCTTCTGTAGCATCCCATAAGTTGAGCAAAGATTTTTTGAAAGGCGCTCTACTCTTAAGCCCCCCCCCCTTTCAAGATCCTACTCCCCCTTGGGACCTAAACCTTGTGCTGCAGTCTCTTACACAGTCTCCCTTTGAACCCTCAGCTACTTGTGAACTCAAATATCTTTCATGGTAAACAGTTTTCTTAGTAGCCATTACTTCAGCCAGAAGAATTTCTGAGATCCAAGTATTGTGCTCAAAACCTCCATACTTGATTTTCTATAAAGAACGAGTTACCTTACGTACCAACCCATCATTTCTTCCAAGGGTGATGTCAGAATCCAATATAAATCAATTGATTAATTTGTCAGTATTCTTTCCCAAATTTTCTAACAAAGGAGAATACGTATTACATTTATCTGATGTTCATAGACAGTTGCATTTTTACTTACATAGGACAAAACATCAGAAATTTTGATCAGTTGTTTGTTTCATATGCCACACCACCATTGGGTAAACCAGTTATCAAAATTACTCTATATAGATGGATAACAAATTGCATTTCCTTTGTGTATAACAAGTTGGGCATTGCTCTGACAAAACCTGTTCGAGCCCACTCCACCAGATCCATGACAACTTCCTCAGTTTTTCAATGCCGAGTGTCCATGGATGACATGCAGCAGCTACTTGGGCTACTTCCCATACCTTTATTATTCATTACAAATTAGATCTGGTCTCCAGAGCAAGGGCATCTTTTGGTTCTATGGTGCACAGGAATATCCTTCCTTGAGTCCATCCTGGAAATTAGGTAGCTGGGGTGTCTGTCCCATCAGCTGTGGACAGAATGAAAACTGGCAACATCATATAAAGAAGTTATGCACTCACCATAATGTTCCATCTGTATTGTCCATTCTCATTCTTCCTCAACTCCCCTCCCAACAACCCCCATCTATAAGGCTTTCAGAAGAATGAGTGCTTAGTGGTCCTACATGTCATTTTTTTTAATAATAATAATTTCCATCTTTTACTTTCTACTAAGACAGCAAACAAGATCTGAGGCAATTGGGATTGGTGTCTTATGTTTTAGGGAGAAGACAGAGAGTTTTTGGTTGCCATGAGCATCAGCAAAGGCAGAGTCATATCTGAGGATCGGATCCGAACCCATCAGTTGGGGAAGAATGAAAATGGACAACACAGATGGAACTTTATGTAAGTGCATAACTTCTTTTTATATTACAGTACGGTGGAAGTGCTTTTGTCCCCTGAAAAAAACATCAGGTCATGCCCTTCATAGTCACAGAGGCATTCACACACCTCAAAACCGAGGCGAAATCCTTCAAAGCCCCCGGGCCTGAAAAAAACAGACCAGAGAGAGAGAATCCTTTATAAATGCATTCTATGAACACCTTCAATGCATGGATCATGCAATCCCAACAAAAAAAGACCCCCAATCCCAAAAGCAGGCGGCCTGTCTGGGTGGACCCCAGCCATAAACAAACTATACAAGAGAAGGAGGCTAGGAGGAAGCTACTAGAAAAAGAGGAAGAAAAAAGAGGGAAGGTATCTCTTCAGCAAAATTATTAAAAAAAAATAAAAATAAAAATCGTCTAAGGAGAAAAAAAACAGACAGAAAGGACACTAAATCTAAGGCTTTTTAATTTTTAGGCTTTAGTTAAATGGAGAACCCCAGAATTGCTCAGAAATTAGTGAATAAATCCAAAAAAAAAAAAAGCCCACCACAAACATTGCCCACATCCTAGCTGGGCTCCAGTGCAAAAACTTCCCAAAGTCCCCACCAAAGGGCAAAATATCTATCCAAGGGAGTGCTGCCCCTGCCATCAGAGATGCAGGTAAGCAGCAAAACAAAGCACCAAAACCAAAGCAAAAACAGTAGCAAATGGTGTCCCGGTGTCCTACCAGCATGAACTAAAAGAAAAAAAAAAAGCTAAACCCAACTACTGTTCAATCTAGCAATTACTACAGGACTACAGGATAATATGTACAAGACAGCAACACAGGTCTCCTCAAGGGCCTCGGTGGTGCCAACGTCCCTCAAACGCTCGCCTGAAAGCCTAAGCCTAACTTGGCCCAAAGTGCTCAACTAAGATATCATGGAAAATTATAAATAAAGATATTGGGGACCACATAATACCTACCAGTTTGGCTTTCAGTTTGGCTGATCCTTCCTCCCAGTCACCAAGGCCATTGACGAGGGAAGGTGTCCACACAGCCTACACAGAAGAAGTCATTAGGACAAGGGGACCCAAGTTGATAGCAATCTCATTTGACACCACACGCAAGTGGTTAGAGAAAAAAATTTTTATATAGCCCACCTAATCATGAAGGGATTCACATCTAGCTCATCCCTCATCAGGCCCATATTGAGTACAATGCCCCTTTGGATGTGTACCTACCACCAGACTGCAGCAACAAAGAGACCCCCCCCAAACCAAGAGGAAAGGATCAATCTCAAACCAAACAGATGCTGCTGCATGCAAAAAAAAAAAGAAACTCAAGCTCTACTGATACCGCCTGCGCCTGGGCGATCTGTCTCTGACGAGTAAAAGCAAAGCCTTGTCAGAAATGGATGGATATGCTGCATCAAATCAAAAAAAATCCCAAATCCCATTGAGCAAAGAAGTCAGACCTCTGAACCTCAAATCTGGAAATACATGAAACAGGGACAGATTCAGGACCCCTTCCCTCAGGTCCCTTCAATTCCCAAAAAGTAGGTCCCAGGCCCATTGAGTCTCTGATTGACTTACTGAATCTGGATTCTTGAGAGGAGATCATAGGTTGGGAGATCATACGTTTATCCCTTCTGTGTCACTGTTGAACAGTGTCTATATACTAAAAAAAAAAAATACTAAAAAAAAAAAAATAGCAAAATTAATTTAAACATGGTGGCGAAAAGCCTAGGCTTATAAATGCCCTAGGGCAGATAGCCTAGTATGAACCTATGAACCTATGAACAGAGCAGGAAGGGTATAAGATTTAAAGTTGAAGACACATATTATTTAAAGCCCTATTTTTATTTTATTCAGTTGTTAACAGGATATGTCCAATAGGGCAACCTGGGAGGAATAGCTAGTTAACTGACTTGCTGAGAGCCACACAGAAGGCAAATGGAGGCAGAAGAACTTAAATCCTATGAAATCAGAGCAGCCAGAAACAAGAACCATCAGCAATTCATGTGCGAGGTTAAAGTGGAAGGCTACAACTACACTCGTATGGGGAACTCTACAAACACGAAGGATGTGCAGACAAATGCAGCAAGAGCTTTTGTCAACTACCTTGTGCATATTGGAGAGATGACAGCAGAAGAAGTTTCTGTGCATGTGGTTTTAAACCATCCCTCAACAACAGCAAATTTAAAAAAGTAAACAAAGCAGACCAGAAGCCTTGCAGTCCTGCAGCTCAAGTCCAAGCAGTGGAGAACAAACGGACCCTCCAGATACTCTACTTAATTTCACAACTTAATGTATGTTATTCCCTTAGTCGCTTCTCTCCTGTTGCAAATAATTAAGTCATTTCCTGCACATCACTAGGCCAGTATGTTGCATACACCCCCTCTGTGTTCTACTATCCCTTTCACTAGCATCTTCCCTACACTTACTGCCTGTACCTATCACTCCCTCTCTTAGCTGGTCTGTTGTTTCCCATTCCTGCTGTAATTATTTATTTATTTTTTTGTCCTTACTCTGCAGCCCACAGCCAGCTCTGACATTCTTATTATGTTATAAATTACCTGCTGCTCTGCTGACTGACCATTCCCCCCTTGCTGCACTCGGGCTTCACTCCGCTCCCCTACACTACCCCTGCTTTCCCTAAATTTATACCTACCATTACTCCACCTCTACATTAGTTGGCCAATTACAAACATCCCCTCCTCCACTTATCCAACCCCCCATAAAAACCCCACCTATTCCTATCCAACACTTCTGCTGCCTACTGCCCATTCCTCTACCCTACATACTAGAACCCAAACATCACCATGACACTAATATTGTTCTCCTTTCTTTCTAACCTGTTTCTACATCATTTATTGTTCTCCTAATCTTCATCACCCCTTTGAACTATTCTCTAATCCCTACGACATTCACACATTCTACTCTTGTCCTACTTCATGGCAACCCCAGAGAAAGCTATAGCGACATATCAGTCAACCTAATCCAGTACCATATCATATATCTCTCAAAACACAAAATCCTTTCTATCATAATAGCTAGTAAACCTAGACTCAACATGTCACCAGTAATAAACCCACCCAATACCTCAAACCTTACCTCTCCAAGCAACACATTCTATCCCTGTGCAGGGACAACCAGCCCAACCCAGGGCTCTCAGTTACAGCTTCCTCCATCAGCAGCATAAATCATAAAATCATAAGAATATTCTCTTAGCAACCCTCAACACACTTGGTATCAGTAACAAAACCACAGAATTTCATGCTTTGTTAAGCCAAAACACCCCTGATATTCTAGTAATTACTAAAATCTGGCTAAAACCCCATTTCCAGGATACCGAAATAACACCTCCAGGCTATAATATACTTACAAAATATAGAACCAACAAAAAAGGTGGTGGCGTAGCCTTAATTTATTTCTAACTCCATCACAATCTCACCTTTCCCCAAAGAAACACCAACTTTTGGCAATGCTGACATTTTAATTGGAACTTTACAAATTACCAAAACAAAATAAATATGCATTGTTGGACAATATATACCCCCGGGCAAAACATCTAAACTATGGGAGATATCATCTCCTGGATATCAGAAAACATCAGTAATGAAACAATAATTATGGGAGATATCAACATCAACTGGCAAGATCAGGTGTATTGATTCCTCTACTAATAGAATAAGCCTCTATGGTTATACCCACCTTGTAACCAATGCCACCCATATGCATAAAAGTAATACCCTAGGTGCAACCCTTGACTGGATACTTGTCTCTAAACCAGACAAATGCACTAATCCCTACACTCTACCTAATACCCTTAGTGACGACCTACCAGTATTCATATATAGATCCTCACCACAAATTGCAAGAAATCACGCATACACAATCACCAGAAACACCAGGAACTTTGATCAACAAAAGTTTAATGAAATCCTAAAATATGCTAACTGGAACCTAGTTAAAGCACTACCACTAGAAGATGTCCTTGAGTATTTCAACAACGTATTTCTAAATATTGTCAACAGCCGAGCCCCCAACTGCACCAAAAGAATAAAAACTAACCATGCCCCTTGGCTAACTAAAAATACCAAACAGCTTCTAAAAGACAGAGATAAAGCATGGAAGGTATGGCATAATAACAGATCAGATGCCAACTTAAATTAAAGCAGTTAAGAAATAAAGCAAAAAAAAAATTGGTGAACTTAGATAAAAAAAAACTCACTTCTCCAGCCAGCTACCAAGCCACAAACATAACCCAATACTGTTTTGGAAAAATATCTCTAACTTCCTTATCCCAGGCTCTAAACAGACTCCATCACCACATCCTGACAAAACTCCATTAGAGATTGCCAACCTATTTAACTGTCACTTTATAGATAGCATAAGCAAACCGTTACCAAATTCCACTGCCACAATGACCTCAAACCCCATCTCTGATCCCTCTTTCATCTCACCTCAAAACTCCTTTACAAACCAAAATAACCCATCACCTCCTCAGTAATCTAGTACATCTCTGATCTCCTTTTCTCTCAGTCCTGTCCCTATCTCTCTCATACAAAAATTACTTCAAAACTAAAACCATGCTCTGTCTCCTCTGACACCCCCCCTACTTAAAAGTTGCTGCAGAAGCCACAGCATACCCCATCAGCATTCTTATAAATCACTCCATAACAGAGGCCAAAGTCCCCATCCTCTGGAAAAAATCTATCATCACTCCTTTACATAAAGGGGGTAACTCAAATGAACTATCAAATTATCAACCAATCTCCATCTTCTCCCTCTTTCCAAACTCCTGGATAAATGCATACATAGGCAACTGGTCCACCATCTCATCCAAAATAAACTAATTACCCCTACTCAAGATGGGTTTTGCCCATCACACAATACCACTACTGCCCTGATCTCCTTCATGGACACTGTGACCAAGGCCATTGACTCTGGTAATAGCACATCAGTCTTATTGCTAGATTTATCAAAGGCATTTGACACAGTGTCCCATAACAAACTCCTCCATCACCTGTCCATTATAGGCTATACTCCATCATCCCTGCAATGGTTTGCAAGCTACCTATCCAACCACCAATGTGTTAAATGGCAAAATACACTATCCCAATATCAAGCCAACACAGCTGGAGTACCACAAGGGTCCATACTTGGACACTTACTCTTTAACATTTTTACCAATGACCTTCACACCTCAACACTTTTGGCTGTATTATCCAATATGCAGATGACACCTCCATGATCTCCTCCTCTAATAACATACAGTACCTCCAATATCTCACCTGAACCACCTTCACCTCAATAGAGACATGGCTGAAAGAGGCCCAGCTACTTCTAAATCCTAAAAAGAAACAAAACTTTTTTCTCAACAAAACCAATCTCATCTGACTTCAACATTTTCTCTCAGGATAACACAAAGATTGAAACAGTCTCTACAGCTAAGCTACTAGGCATTACCACAGACAACAAACTAACCTTCGAGCACCATATCTGCAATAGCATAAAAAACACACACATCAAACTGGGAGCACTCTATAGACATAAAACTTTCATGAATAAGTCCACAAGAAAAACCCTCGCCAACACCTACCTGCTTCCCTCTCTCTTATATGCATCCCCCTTATACACCAATTTATACTCTTTTAAAAAAAAAAGTCCAATCTTGCTACCATAAATTGCCAACTTTGCCACTGGCCATTCCTATCGTTCCCACCACTGCCTAGCTCTAAAAGAATCAAACTGGCTTGAACTCACACACAACCTAAACGTAATCCAGCTGTCTTCTGCACATAAAATGATATATACACCTGATAGTTGTCCAGCCCTCATACCTGTTCTAAAACCCTACATCCCTACTGGAGCTCTCCAATCTGAGAACAAGCAACTCCTAACCATCTACATTCCAAATAAAAGAGTTGGACAGTGCTTAGCTCTGGAATTCTCTACCAACATATATTACTACCACTTCACAACTTTAAACACACCCTAAAAAAATGTTTCTAGGTAACCAGACCTGCCCCTGCTCTTTCCCTAACAGGTGAACTCCATCCATTTTCTAATGCCTTTCCTTTTTTCCCTCATCTGGATATACTTGGATCATACTTTCTAAGAAACATTATGTAGTTCTACATCCTTAACTACTCCCATCCTACTGTACAATTTTTCTAAAATATATGTTTGTTTCTAACTTTCTAATCCTCTGCCTCACACTCACAGTCTACCTCATTTCTATCTGATTAAAAAAGTGTAATCTTTTTCTATTATTTTAACTAGTGTAGCACATTGTTTTATTATTATATGTATCTACCTCTTTGTATTTATTTAGTATGTCCTATTTTATTGTATGATTTTTATACTTGCCAATACCTTGTTCATGTATAATGTCAAACTCCCTCTGAAAATGGGTTCCTGACCCAGTTGGACTTTCTCGGTAAACAAATGTTAAATAAAATAAATCCTGTACCTTAGTCTACAGGATGCAAGTCATTAACAGCTCTGTGTGCTTATATTTTCCAATGAAAGTTATTATTTTATGGGAAAATAAAGCCAGAACAGAAACTTAGCACCACTGAACATCTCAAGAAATGCAGAAATGGACTTTGGAATGGACAACAATTTTGCCAATAGGGATTACTGCAAATAAGGTTATATAAAATGGACAAAAAGGGGCTGGAATTTACTGGAGAAAATTAGCAAAGAAACCTCGGCATTGTGGGCAAATAACTAGAGAGGGAAAGGTAACAGAGTGGAATGAGGCCAAGCTGAAGTTTGAACTGCACGTTAGAAACTGTATAGGTAACGAAAAAAGGATGGGGAGTGTTAAGTGAAAAACAAATCCTGTTAGAGTTTTTGGCCGAGTCAGAGCAGAAGCTGCTGTTAAAATGGATAAGTAGTAGAGCATATAAAATACTGAGTGATAACTATAAGAATCAGTCAGAGGCAGTTAGAAAAGGTTGTGAAGAGAGAATGGAAAGGCAGTTTACAAAGGAACAATGGGAGGACATCTGTATGCGTCCCCAAGTAAGCAATAAAGTCCAGGATGTTAAGGATTTTTGCTTGGACATAAGTGCTTAGTTATTTTCATACCCCAATCAGACTTCAGATAATTTTTTCCTCGTGTAGATAGCAAATGCTGGATGTGTGGTGGAAAAGAAAGAGCTAACCAGGAAAATGTTTTTGGGAGTGTAATGAGTTAGCAGATTTTAAAAGTTCCCTTATAGACTGCTTTGTCAGAAATGTTGAAGGAGCAAATGATTGTAACTAAGGAAATGCTTCTTTTGATCTGGGATATAGGATCTGAATTGCCTAGACATAGTAAGGCCTTACTAAATTTAATGTTAATGACTGGGGGAAAAAAGCAATTATTAGAAAATGTAAATCAAAATGTAAATCATCTGTAATTAAAATACTGAATATTGTAAAGGAAGTAAAAGAACTGATGGTTGGATCTTCAGAAAAGGGAAAGTGCAAACTACGTAGAATTAATGAAATTTACAGGAATACTACGTGCAGAATAACACTAAGGAGAAGGACTGAAGTTTAAGGATAAGTGATTTATGTAATGCTGGAGTGAATGACAATTGTTAAAAAATAAAACATATATGTATACTGCAGGAAAATAATGAAAAATGTCACTATGATTTGTTTTCTTTTCTGTTAATGTATGTGTACCTGTGTCTTTGTTTAAACTATGATATAATTAAGATGTTAAAAAAGACAGAAATGAAATGCAAATACATCATTACATTTTGATAACTTTGAACACACTCTAACTTAATGCACTTCCTCACACTCCTCGTGAATCTTGCTAAGGTTATTATCAGCATTGTCTTTCTTAATAGTCTTATTTATAGCTGTATGTGTGTATATATATATATATATATATATATATATATATATATATATATATATATATATATATATATGTTAAATTCTGAATGTCGAATTTCCGAAACATGGAATTTCATATGGTCGAGACCATATGATCGAAGTTTCGGAATCTCGACATTCTGAAATAAATCAGATAAGATAAGATCTAGGAAGTTTGGGCCTCTGGGGGGTATTCTAAGATGATGGTCGTCTGAAAAGTACCCTCTCCACATAGCTCTCAACCTTATGGATTGAATCTCTGCATAAGCCAACCAATCGACAGTCAAAACCAGCTGAGTCTACAAGAGAACACTAATAATTCAATTACCTCTAAGTTAATTCGATTATTTTCTGATTTAAGCTTGTTCTATTACTTAAAAGGATTTAAACCTGAACCTACACATGTATAATAGAGGCTTGGAGGCTTCAGCACCTCAGCAGCATACAGCAACCACGAGGGAAATGAATAACCTAAGCAGCTGTCAAAAAATGCCTAAGGAAGCTGATAATATGGACATCCAAACTTCAAAAATTAAGCTATCAGCGTTAGTTTCCCCAGAAAAAGACATTATTTCTAAAAGGCAAAAAACAAATAGAGCTCAGCAAGATGCTAACAAAGATAGTGCTAAACTCATAGCTGAAAAATCTATTAGCATGGATGAATTAAAGAGTGCTCTTTTGCCTCTACAATCTGCGGTGCAAGGCTTCTCAGAACAACTGTGTTCATTTGGTGGCACTATAAAACAAATGGTCGACAGAATGGGCTCAGTCGAAGGTAGAATAAAATCTAATGAAATGGAGGTAGACCTACTCAAAACAGAATTGAAAGCTAAAGATAAGGCACTTGATGATGTACGTGCAAAACTACTAAACCTAGAGGCGAGGAGTAGGAGGAACAACATTATTGTAAGAGGTCTACTGGAAAAATATGAACATAATCAACTGATCTAACATTAAAGCTGATTTTCAAGTCACTAGTACACGCAAGAGAGACTTTATCTGACTATATTATAGAAAGAGTGCACCGAGCATTATATAAAAGCCAGTCCAACTCAACTCCCCGAGCAATTTACATGAAACTATTCAACTATCAAGATGCAGTAACTATCCTATTGGCATACAAAAAGGCTAAACACTTTAACTGGAACTCATACTCATCTCCTTCTCCCAAGACCTACCAGCAGAATTTAAGGAAAAGCGCCGTGAGCTATTTCCTTACTGTGCTGAGCTGATAAAAAGGAAGATTAAATTCCAAATGAGGTTCCCCAACACACTATCTTTCTTTTGTAATGAGACAAAATACACAATAGCCTCGCCAAAGGAAGCTAACCCAGTTTTTCTTAAATGTTTTGGGAAATTACCTGAGGCTCTGAAATAATCAAAAACATTGTGTCTCATTCCTTTCCTTGCTTTTCTTACTGGAGCAAGTATAATGGTTTGTCAATCACTTCCATCTGTTTGAAAAGCTGTAAATTCACATCAGTATCTTCAAGTTCATATATTGGGTAAGATAAAGAATTTACGCACTCTTCCAGGCACCAGGTATGTCGTATCTACTATGTGGTTGTCAGGGGGAATCCATAAGCGGTGACAATCATCATCCTGTTTAGCATATGCACGCCATGGGTAAAAGCGTTTCCTGCATCTTCAAGTGGATACACAATGGCTGTTATTTCTAAACAGCCTTCATATAGCAGCATTGATGTACTTCCCAATCCTGAACGAAGATTGCAGGTGGTTTCAGGCATCACTGCTCTCTATTAAACCCTCTGAATTCCAGGTGAGGAGATTAGTTAGGAGTCGCGAGCCCTGACTATGTGTTTCCGCTATATAAGCTTCACCTAGGATTCTACAATCTTCAATTAAAGTTTAATCTCAGTCAGGTACTGTGATTGACCAGTTTAATCATCCGAGGAGATGCAGGCAACTTATTTGTAAGATTATCTTGCTGTTTTGGGTGCTTAGGATTCCTCACATGGCAATGATCGCTATTATGTCCTCTTCGAGTTTAGCTACAAATGTTTTAGCTACTAGCTTATCAGCTGACATTGAGCATATTAGTTTTATGAAGATGCTGTAAATAGAAATATGGGTACAGTCTAAAGGTTCATATTGATGTAAGAATTTTCAGGCTCTGCGATGTACACTGTTTTTCACAATAGCTGAGTCTGCATCTCTCTAAGGTGCCTTATTACTGTAACAAGGGTTTACTCCTGTAGATTAATGTACATGCTTATGACAGGGCTCTTAACATAATGTTATTTCAAATGATCTTATCATTTATATTCATTTATAAGACATTGATGGTGTTAAAATGTCATCCAAGTTTTTTTTTTCTGTTTTGGGGAATAACTAAATATATCTGCCTTGATATGTATATGCCCCAGCATTCTGAGATGTATTAGCTATATTTCTGTACGATCAAGACTATCCAGAATAAGTATATTAATGATGTTAGATATGTGTGAAAATGATATAATTACTTAATATCATACTGGATAGCATTTTTGTAATTTCTTGTAGCTAATATATTTTGTAATGTGGCTTCTATGACTTATTTCTTTTACCAGAGGTTATAAAGAATAGGAACAACTCTATTAGGCTCTACCACTGGGTTAAGGTTAAATACCTTGGTATTAGTTTTCTCTTTTGGATTAACTATCATTATTCTTAACTAATTTTTAATGAAAGAGCACTGTTAGATTTTTCTTCAGACCTGGTTTTAGCCTTTATCATATAATTTACTTGTCAGCCATACCTGCTTGATTGGAAATGTGGCCTTCTTTTTGGTATTACTCTAGTCAGGAGCTGTGGATATTGCAAGTAAGGTTTCTGACAATGTTGTTTGGAATTAGAATGGTATTGTATATAGTTTGTAAAGTGTTATTCTTTAGATTAGACAACTACAAAATCCTTTCTTACATATGTTTACCTGCATCCTTTCTTTTTCTGCCTCTCTCATTTATAGGGGTTCTTGTGGGTAGGCAAAGGGGGAAATTTGAGAGAGCTCAGTGCTGCAATCTCCTTAGAAGTTATATGGGTACTAAACTTAAATATCTCAAGCCTCACACTAGATCTCCTCCCACTTTACCAGTGGTTACCTCGCATATACCTACAATTTTATTTGAGCTATAACTAAATGACAGATAAGGTGTGGAAAATATCTTCATGGAATGTTAGAGGACTCCAAGACAGAAATAAAAGAAACCTGTTAATGCACCTGCTCTTAAAATCAAAATCAGATATTTGTTTTATGCAAGAATCTCATTTGCTTAAGGAGGATTGGGAACCGGAAAAAAGAAAAAAAATGGTTTAAGGAAATTATTTCAGCAGGCAATAGCTCTAATTCTAGAGGGGTAGCCATCATTGTCAAAAACTCCTTCACTCCCAATATTATAGACAAAGCTACGGACCAAGAGGGAAGATGGTGCTACTTCACATTTTGTACCCCACTTCTCCATAAACCAATTTTAGCTCTAAATCTATATGGTCCTTGCTCTGGGCAACATAATTTTATTTTGACAATTTACATCTTAGTCAATTTCCCTAACCACTATTATCTGCTGGGGGTGAGTGGAATGCAGTAATTGACCCTAAACTTGACAGTTCTAATAATTCTAAAGCTTATAATTCTCAAGTCTCTGTGGCCTTAATGGACTTAATCTCGGACTTTGATCTAATGGATCCTATTTCTTTTGGGGATAAAAATCACACTTGCAACAACTACACTTACTTCTCTAGCTGTTATAACTCATGGTCACGTATTGATTTCTTCCTAATTTCCGATATACTAACCAGGTGGCAGTTAAACTATCTGGTTGACCCAAAGTTTCTCTCAGACCACGCAATGATTTCCCTTGTAAATAATCTTGAGCACAGCCTGCTTAAATCTCCTGCATATACGAACTGGTCTTTAAATAATAATATTCTACATAACACTTTAATTACTGAGGAAATTTCCTCAGCTCTAAAAGATCTTAGTACTGACCCGCAAAATGTAGATATTCCCTTTGATATACAATGGGCGGCCTGTAAAACAGTGATCAGAGGTTTACTTATTCAAAATGCCTCCTATCTAAAAGGATGAGGAAAGCTAAAGAAGATAAATTAATATCTGAAATTAGAGAGTTAGAAAGCAAGCTTCAACCCAACAATACCACTGATATGGAAAATAAAATGTTAACCAAACAAAAAGAATTATTCGACCTACACCAATCCAATTTCTCCCTACAAGAATTTAGATATATTGCAACATATTCAGAATGGATACAAACCCCCTCCAAGGTATTAGCCAAACTAATTGAAAATAAACAGAAATCTCCCAGGATAGCCCATGATTCAATATTAAGACACACTCTATAAATCAGATGCACAAATTCTACACTTGTTCCACCAGTTATATTCAGACATCTATGCAAGGAATAATCAACAAATTTCAAATACAGAGGTTATAGAATATCTTAACAATATTACCTTCCCTAAACTCAATGAAGATCAGAAAAAAATTCTTCTTGCTCCCTTTAGCATTCAAGAAATCATCAATACCATAGATAACCTTAAATCAGGGAAAGCACCTGGTCCCGATGGTTACCCTGCTAACTTCTACAAGACTTTTAAAGCCACTCTAGCTCCTATCCTTCTCAATCTTTTCAATTGTATAGCCCTTAATGGCATCTCAGATTTATATCTTAATCATTCTAAAACCATTCTACTACCAAAAAGTAACCTGGACTTATCAAACGTAAACAATTGCAGACCAATTTCATTAATGAATGTGGATATAACAATTTTGTCCTCCCTATTAGCTGAAAGACTCAAAAAAGTATTGACCCATATAATTTCTGAAGAACAATCAGGCTTTATGTCCAAAAGACATACATGGGACAATACTCTGACTCTAGAATCGTTAATGGGCCTTATCAAGAAGGATAGAAACCCAAGATACAAAATGATACTTGATGCCTGTAAGGCATTTGATAGGGTCAACTGGAATGGTTTACTATTAGATTTTCGAAGCGAACTCCGTCAACTGTACTGTTGCCGAACATGGAAGTTTGAAAACGGTAATATCGAAGACCAAAAGCCAACCTAGGAACGGGTTTTAACATGGGTCAAGATAGGGGAGAGGTTTGTAGTTCATCAATAACACTCAACACCTATCTTGACCCATGTTAAAACCGTTCCTAGGTTGGCTTTTGGTCTTCGATATTACCGTTTTCAAACTTCTGTGTTCGACAACAGTACAGTCGACGGAGTTCACTTCGAAAATTTAATAGTAAACCACTGAAACTTTTTATTCACTACTTTATCCTATTTTGACATTCCTTCAGGGTTTATCAATCTGATCAAGACTTTATACAGTAGTTCATTCACAAGCCTATACATAAATAAGAAATTTTCTAAACTTATAAAGATCTCCAATGGTACCAGACAAGGGTGCCCACTCTCACCCCTTCTTTTCAATCTCTACCTTAAACCTCTTTTTTCTCTCTGTTAGACAAACAACCCTTCACTCAATCCCCAAAATTTTACATACAAATATAAGTATGATGGCATTTGCGGATGACTTGAACATCTACTTTGAACATCCAATAACAGATACAAATAAAATAATAAGTACCCTAAATAACTTTGCATATATCTCTGATTACAAAATGAATCCGAATAAATCCCTCATATTTCCGATTAACCCCACAGCCCATAATGAAATCTTCCTACTGGATTCACCTTTGAAACTATCTTATTCTTGCAAATATCTAGGGGGTTATTTCAATCATTCTTTCTCCTCAATATCGCTAAAGCATGGACAACTGTCAGACTCTAAGCCAGTCACGAGCAGTGTCCCACAGGGCTCAGTCCTGGGCCCCCTCTTGTTTGGCATTTATTTTTCTGAATTGCAGGCAAACATAGGGGGATTGTGGCTGACAAAATTTGCAGATGACTGCAAACTGGGCACCATAATTGACACTCCATCAGACACAGACATCCTCCAGAGAGGTCTCATAGAAATGGATAACTGGTGCCAGAGCCATGGCCTTAAGCTAAATGCCAAAAAATGTATAGTCATACCCTTTGGGAAAAACAAGGTAACCCCTAATTACCACATAGGTGGTAATCCATTAAACACGGAAGAAGTTATCAGGGACCTGGGGACCCAAGTTGACAGTAACCTCTCTTTTGACACTCACATTGCCAAAGTGGTTAGGAAGACCTTCTACATTGCCCACCTGATCATGAAGGGATTCACATCCAGATCAGGAGAGGTCATTGTACCCCTGTACTCTTCACTTATCAGACCAATGATTGAGTACAACGCCCATTCGGAATGTACCTTACCCGACACCTGCAGCAGTTGGAAAGATCCCAAAAGTTCCTCACCAAAAGGATAAAGGCTCAAACATATGTCATACGATGCCCGACTGAAGAAACTCCAGCTCTATTCAGTCACATACCGTCTGCTCAGAGGTGATCTGTGCCTAACATACAAGGCCATGTCCAACCTGCAATTAATGGACATGCTCCACCTCAAAAAATCCAAATCCACCAGAGCCACGAGAGCAAGAGACTTAAACCTCAACACGGATATAAATAGGACGTGCTGGAGGGACAGATTCATCACCCAGAGACTCCCTACACTATGGAACAGAATCCCAGTCCATGTGAGGCAGAGCCCCTCACTGACTCTGTTCAAGAGAAATCTTGACGAGTGGATGGGAGATCATAGGTTTACCCCAGGAATCATCTCTGTATCACTGCTGGACAGAGGCACAGCAAACTAATGGGTATAGTATTCTCATCCTAAGGGGTGGTGAAAGCCACACACACTCTGGCTAGGCTTATAAATGCCCTAGGGCAGATAGCCTAGTATGAACCTATGAACCTATGAACTATTTCCCAAGATCTATGCAGATGGCAGCAGCTGAAGCTACCTCTATTATCTAAAACTTCCATTACTAAAATTAATATCCTCCCAAAACTGCTATATCACCTCTATGCCTCCCTTTCCTCTATCCCAACTCCTTCTTTATTAAAATACATAAAGCCTTCGCTAAATTTATCTGGCACCCAAAATCGGTATGGGTGTCATACCAAAAACTCACTTTTCCAAAATCCAAAGGCAGTCTTGACATGCCAGACCTTCAACTTTACTATAAAATTTTACAAACAAGCAGATTAATTAATATTATAAACTATCATCCGAATAACAATTTGTGGACCCCCCTTTGGGTTAAAATATGGTACAATCATGCTTTGGAAAAAACTCCGAATCCTAAAGCACTCCCTTTCATTGACTCTCAGACCCTTAGACAGTTAAAAGTTCAATGCATACTTAAATGCTAAATCAAAGCCTTCCATGAGGTTTTTAAATCTTTGAATTTAGACAAAGCCCTTCTCCTATTTCAGCCTATTCATCTAAATCACAATATCAAGCTAAACAAAAACATGATCAATCTTAATGACTATCCTCTTACAAGAAACTATTCCCTTTGGGACATCCATAAACACAAAGCTCTATCACCATTAGAGCTTAGAGAAAAATTACAAGTATAAAAAAAATACATTATAATATTACATCAAATCAGGGAATTTATCACCTCTTTTATCCAAGGCCTTACAATCCCAGACGATGACTTCCCCCAGGTCTCCAACTTACTTCTTACCCTAGCAAGTAATAAGAATATGTTATCCCACTCCCGTAAACTCATAAATACAATCCAATTTCAGGATAAACTGGTATATGCAAATTACTGGGACCAACAAGGTGTTACAATACTAGAAGAACAAAAACTAAAAGCCATTAAATCTACACTATTATTCTCCCCTTTCAAAAAACTTATACTCAATTTATGATCAACAATAATTTATATTACACTCCCACACGTCTAAATAAATTTAACCCCAGTATATCATCTTCTTGTTCCTGTTGATCCTGGACCCATGCAGATATTTTGCATATAATTTGGGTCTGCCGGTATTCCAAGAGCATCTGGTGCTCTTTAAAGGTGAGATTAGACAAGATGGGTTATCACAAATCTATGCTGTCATGGGAGATGACAATTTTGCACATTACTAATCTAAATCTTCCAAAACTAAAACTCCATATCTTAATAACAGTCAGTTTACTAGTTAAGATTTACATCTCTAAACACTGGCTTGACTGCTCTAAAATGTCCTGGAATGGGTTCAGAGCTATGGCTATCAAGTACATCACCTCTCATAAACTCATAATCATTAAAACAGTTAAACGCATTTATTTTCAAAACTACTGGAATGCCATATTTGAGCTATTGGCTGACAAATATATACTGTCACGGTGTTGCTTCTTCAACACATTTGAGTAATTTTAATACTATAGGATTATCTCTCCCATGGCCTTTCCTCCGACATCATAATTTTACTCTGTCTCTAATTTTCCAATCACCTAACTATCTTAAAGTTATTACATAAGGGGTCTATATCTTATTTCATACCCCACTGCAGTCTGAGGCTTTAAAATTAGTACCTATCTACCTACATTATTGATATTTTGTCCCATTCTCAGTATGTTTTTCTTTTCTTTTTCCCCGTTGGGGATGTAACACTTATTGGCAGCACCTTTGTAAATATTGTATATAAGGTATGTTACTTATGTTACTTGATTTAATACTTGTATGTTATTTGCTTTATAACATTCTTTTCCAAAATGCAAATGCTTGTTTTGTGTATATTATGTTTTTTAAGGCAAAATGAAATAAAAATTTATATTTGAAAAAAAAAGTTTGGGCCTCTAGTGGGTAGAATGGCTGTTTGATCCAGGGCTCTGGAAATGATGTTGTGAGAGCCCTGGGCATAACAATTTTTTAACACATTTATTGAATTATCACTTAAGACATTGGAAACATTCATTTATATAAAAGAAAACAAACCATATTAACATGTACTCAGTTACAAACATACATCACATGTATTCTTTTTTATAAGTATCATCAATCCAGTATTACATAAATAGCTCTTGCCTGCCTTCCCTTAAACCTCTCTCCTGTGCCAAAACATTATCTACATGTATTGTTCACACAAATACGATTTTTCTATGTAGTTTGCTCCTATCCTTTTCCAAAGATTACACATCCATTTCTTTTATCACTGTTACAATATTCACTACTCCAAATACAGTTACAGATACAGTTGGTTTAGACACAATATTTAGTATTTCAATATTCATTACTCCAAATAAAGTTGGTTTAGACTTTAATTTCCATTTTCTACGAATTGCTTTTTTGGCAGCCACCAGAATTAAACTTAAAAAGGCCTTGCTATGTCTAGGCCATTCAGATCTTGCATCCCAGCTGAAAAAAATAATTTCCTTAGTTGTACCCATTTGCTCACCCAATATCTCTGACAGAGTACTCTGTAGGAAATGTTTAAAGTCTGCCAACTTATTACACTCCCAGACCATATGTTCCCACTTACCACTTTCTTCCCCATCATACCTACAGCATTTGGCATCTACCTAAGGAAAAAAATTGGGAGTTTGCTTGGTGTACAAAAATACCTGTGTAAACACTTCCAAACAAAAATCTTAAATCTTCTAGACTTTGTTGCATGTTAAGGAGCCCCACATATGACCCATTGTTTCCTTGTGACTTGCTTATCCAATCTCTTTTCCCAGTCTCTTCTAACCTTCTCTGACTGGTTCATATAGTTATCATGCAATATTTTATATACCTTACTAATTTTCCCTTTTTTAACAGCAGCTTTTATTCTAGATTCATCTAAAAACGATACCAGAGCAGGTCTTTCACTTAGGATCCCCCTATCTTTTCCTTATTGCCTATACTCAGATACCAGTATGCAGTCCATATGTCTTCTTGGCTCCCTCCCAGTCTATTACCTTTCCTTTTCTAGTTATTTACTCACAATACCTTGGTTCCTTTGCCAGTTTTCTCCACTAAATTCCAGACCCCTTGTGCCTATTCTCTGTACCCCTAATTGCAGTCATCCCCATCAGCAAAATCCTCTTTCTCTATTCTTGTGTCAGCTTAGTTCTTGGAATACTTTTCTGCTGCTTCATGACTACAATATTCTGTATGGCTATTGTTATTCTCCTTAAGGATCAACATCCAGAATCCAACGTTCTCCCTACTTCTTGAATTCCCCCGCTTCATCATTATCACTTTCCACATTGAATTGTGGCTTTCTGCTTGTGTTATGTATATGAGCCTTAACTGTGTAGCTCTAAAATACCCTTTCAAGTCAGGTAATCCTAAACCTCCTTGTGCTCTTGGAAGGCTCAATTTATCCCATTTGATTCTTGTCCTCTTCCCCTCCTGTATAAATTCCTTCAACTCTTGGACCAACCCGGTTAACAAATGTCAATAAATAAATAAATCAATAAAATTATTGTCCACATCTTCTCCTGTTTCATAAAAATATGCCTGACCTGTATATAAAACTAAAGGGACTAAAACATTTTCACTTCTTGTATCTTGCTATCCATAATCATAAACAAGAGTTTCCAGTTTCTCATTTATATATTACCTTTAGTTTAGTCTCTTCCCACATATCCTCAGCTGCCATAACAGAATCCTTTTTAATCCATACTCCTAAATACTTCATTTTAACTTGTCCCCATAAATCTGGGTATTGCTGAACCAACTCATGTGTGGGTACCTAGATTACAGCTATAGCCTTTGTTTTATCTTCATTCATTTTATATCCCAAAAATACTTGAAACCATCTCAGAATGTTCTACAACACTGAGATGTGCTTTGCTGGTTTTATCAGGTACAAAATAATATCATCTGCAAATAAAGCCACCTTTTCTTGATTTCCGTACTAATTATATCTTTGAATTTCTGAGTCCCTTATTTTCTTTGCCAATGGCTCTATATGTAAAGCAAATAACAAAGAGAAAAGAGGACACCCTTACCCGGTTCTTCTGTTAAGACACAACTTGTCAGAGAGGAACCTCCCAGTTTAATTTTTGCCCCCAATCCCTCATATATCTTCCTGATTAACCTTATTATTGTATTAGGGAATGCAAATGCTTCCATTGCCTAGTCATAAAATCCCTGCTTACTCTATCAGATGTTTTCTCTGTATCAAAACCCACCACCAACAGTGGTATTTTTTTGCAGTCTGCTTCCCTCTGGATCATAATTGTTCTGTTACGTTTTTCTAATGTTTGTCCCCTCCACAAAACTACATTGATGCATATCATTTAAATTTGGCAACACCTTTGCCATTCATTTAGCTGTTATAGATATAAACACTTTATAATCATGGTTTAAAATTGAAATAGGCCTATATGAAGCTGGGTCTGATGGGTCTTGCCGTCTTTAGGTATTACAGCCACCACAGCTTTCCTACAAGATGTTGGTGCTTCCCCTCCTTTTGAAATATTGTTAAAACCTTCCAAATCTTTATAACTTTCTTCCCTCCTACCTCCAAACTTCCACAGGAATACTATCTCCACGAATATATAGTATTCCACAGGAATACTATCTTTTCCTGGAGACGTTCCTGCAGATTGATCTTATGTCTGCATTTTTATCTCATCTCCTCCAATCTTGACTGTTAATTCCTGAGCCTCATCTACCTCTAAGCTTGGCATACTTAAAGGAAAACAACGGGATATCAAATCAAATATCTCTACCTGATGTCTCTCTAAAATCCTGTTATGTGATACAGCCTCAAAAAAACATAACCGCAGCTTTAAAAAAAATCCACTATTCTCTTTTACTGCTTAGGCTTCATACTTTTCCATACTGTTTGACTTTCAGTTTTAAAATCAAGATGAAAACTGTCTAGTCGTCTCTTAAATAATGATGTCACATCTGCCGTAGCTCTTGCTGAAGATCCTGGGAGGTTTCCTCCCCCAAAGTGACATAAACACTGCCTTATTTGCATGCTGTACAGAATCCCTGTGATCCTCCCACATTGTGATGTCAACACTGCCTTTCCCAGCACACTGTTAACCTAATAAATGGACTAGGTGCTGTGTGGAACTCCTTTTCTGTGTTAGCAAATGTTAGCAAATCTGGTCGACTCTATTCATGTGAAGCACTTCTTCACCAGCGTTTTGCTACTTCATAAGTAAGGTAAGTCTTATTACTTATTACTTCTTAATAGTGTATCCTAAATGTAATCTGTCCCTGTTTCTATGCCTCCCTAGCCCTTATATTGTGTCCTCCCAAGTTTTTAATTGCACATTAGTGGAGTTAATCTTTTTCTGTTTGTAAGGGTGCCACGTGCTTCCCTTTCGCAGCTGCATTTTTAGCTTAGCCTACTTATTTTCGTTTTGATCCAGGGTTTATATTTCCCTGGTTATGTTTAATGCTGGCGTCTTTTGTATTCTTGAGTCGGCCTGTGTTTCTGTGCTTGCTGCCTTTGGGTTTCCTTCTGAAGTAAGTGTATTGCTGCTTGTAGTAATTACTGTCTAGTGTTTTTAGTTGCTTGCTGGTGTTTTTTAAAAACTATGCTGTATTTGCAGCTATATTTGGTTTTCTTTAGTTGATGCCTTGTGCTTCGCGATTGTGGTTGCTGGTGTGTTTTTTTTAAAAACCTTGCTGTATTTGTAGCTGTATTTGGTTTTCTTTAGTTTGTTGATGCCTCGTGCTTCGTGATTGCATGCTGCAGATGTTTTGTAATGTTTTCAGCTGTTTGTTTCTGTTGTTGAGCTTCGCGTTTCGGTCTTGTCATGTTTTTTATTTTTTTTTTTAATATTAGTAATCCGTTTTATTGGTTATGCTGCAGGGCTTGCTCCGTTTTATTTGTTATGCTACTGTGCTTGCTCCGTTTTAGTGTGTGTGCCATTAAACCTGCTACCTGCTTGAAACTTTGCCACAGCTGAATAATACCTTTTTTTTTCCCGTTAGCTGGGTAATGAAATTATTTTAATGTGGACGCTGGAGCCATTAGGCATAAAACTTATTTATTGAGTAATTCTGCAGCCTGTAAACATACTTATGAATAGTCAGCAAGAGAGTGGTAGTAGTCCAGGGGTGGTTTCTGCAGCTATACTTGTTTCATGCAACTAAGCTAAGTGCATTTCTGGGTTCCCATGTAAGATTATTATAGCAGGTAAATATACAGTGATGTAGGCAATATAGAGGTTCAACATTTTGTCCATCAGTATGTGTCCATAGTTTAGAAGTAGCCTCATCACTTCACAATGCTCAGTTACACATAGAGCGCAGGTTCTTGTAAGATTAATGTCACAGTTGCTATCATATTCTTTGAGCCTGCGTGTTGTTTTGTTTTTAAATTAATGAAAAACGTAAGTGAAATAAGAGAGAAATAGAAGATAGATGGGAAAGGAAATGAGGAATTTTGCTGCTTGTACAAGCATAGCAGCTTAGTCATTGTAAAGCTGCTAAGCAGCATGCCTTGAGTGAGAGTTGCTGCCAATTCCTATTGAAATAATGGAATCAGCATGGCATATATTTTTTTGACTTTGTTATAAAGTTTGGTAGACAAAATGCTATTTCTTTAGTCTGCAAAGTGATATTCTGCCTGTTAATATAACATTTTGTGAGTGAGTATAGCACACAAGCCACTGAGAAGCAAAGTCTGATAAAATCTCTAAGGCTGGTAAGCTTTTCTGATCTCAGTTTTCTGGTAGTGAAGTACATGCCTTGCAACCATTTTTTTGTGGCCAGGGACAGCACTATCATGGTAGGGGCTCTGAGTGAGAAGAAATAAAATAGGAGGAGGAACTTGCTAAAAAATACAGGTAACATATGTAGTGCCTTCAGCTGGAGGCCTTCTAATGTCCATAGGATACAGCAAGGGGCAAGTGTGTGTGTGTGTGTGTGTGTGTGTGTGTGTGTGTGTGTGTGTGTGTGTGTGTGTGTGTGTGTGTGTGTGTGTGAATGCAAGCAAGCGGCAAGTGTGTGTGTGTGTGTGTGTGTGTGTGTGTGTGTGTGTGTGTGTGTGTGTGTGTATGTGACCTAAAAGCAAGGGGGCAAGTGTGTGTGTGAGACCGCAAGCAAGGGGGCAATTGTGTGTGTGACACCGCAAGCAAGGGGGCAATTGTGTGTTTGACCACAAGCAAGGGGGCAATTGTGTGTGTGTGTTTGACCGCAAGCAAAGGGGCAATTGTGTGTGTGTGTGTGTGTGTGTGTGTGTGTGTGTGTGTGTGTGTGTGTGTGAGACTGAAAGCAAGGGTGCAATTGTGTGTGTGTGTGAGACTGCAAGCAAGGGGGCAATTGTGTGTGTGTGAGACTGCAAGCAAGGGGGCAATTGTGTGTGTGTGAGACTGCAAGCAAGGGGGCAATTGTGTGTGTGTGAGACTGCAAGCAAGGGGACAAGTGTGTGTGTGAGACTGCAAGCAAGGGGGCAAGTGTGTGTGTGTGTGAGACTGCAAGCAAGGGGGCAAGTGTGTGTGTGTGAGACTGCAAGCAAGGGGCAAGTGTGTGTGTGAAACTGCAAGCAAGGGGGCAAGTGTGTGTGTGAGATTACAAGCAAGGGGGCAAGTGTGTGTGTGAGACTGCAAGCAAGGGAGCAAGTGTGTGAGACTGCAAACAAGGGGGCAAATGTGTGTGAGACTGCAAGCAAGGGCCAAGTGTGTGTGTGTGTGTGTGTGTGTGTGTGTGTGTGTGTGTGTGTGTGTGTGTGTGTGTGTGTGTGTGTGACTGCAAGCAAGGGGGAAATTTTTCCTCTTTCAAGATTTGTCGTGCTGTGGAGTTCATAGATACAACTGATTGAGTAGATTTTACAGGAGCTGAGAGATGCAGGGCTGCAACAATTATTAGTGCTGCTTATGTCTGCTTGCTTTGCTAATATCACAACAGGTTGTTTGCTTTTGATGCAGAAGGCTGTGGTTTCTACTCACATAGATGCATTTGTGAAACTGTACTGCATTGCAAATGGGGTGGATGATGCACTCCTTTCTGGTGAAGAAGATTGTCATCCATTCCCTACTGCAGTATTACCAGCTTATTGTTCTTGTGTAAGATAAGTAAATTATTCAAAAAGGGCAACTATGACATTATTTGTTGATGACATGACATCTAATTTTTGGCTAGCAGCAACCGCTTCATTAGTTACAGATCGCTTTAATGTGGAATTATTTACAGGACGTTTACTGCTTCAGAAATTGTGCGTATGTACTGATACTGGTGGACTGTAGAAGTCTGACTACACTTGTGATGGAAATATTCAGAATTGGGCAGTATTGTCATTATTGGTGCATGCATTTTGTTGCACTGTTTTCAGGAAAAATGTTTGAAACAGTAAATATAAAACACCCACTAAAACTGGACTGCATTGTACAAGGAATATAATTATATACAATCAGGAAGGTGTATTCAACAACATGTGCATTTCTCGTGTGCAAAGGGTCTGAGAATTTTAAAATATCACTAACTGAAAGTGAAACTTAGACTGCCACTGGCTACATGTGTTATCTTTGAATGTCTGTTTCAGTGCTGTTGCAATGTCCAGATTCTGACTGCAAGCAAGGTCAAAGTGTGTGTGTGTGTGTGTCCGCAAGGGGGCAAGTGTGTGTGTGTGTGTGTGTGTGTGTGTGTGTGTGTGTGTGTGTGTGTGTGTGTGTGTGTGTGTCCGCAAGGGGGCAAGTGTGTGCGTGTGTGTGTGACTGCAAGCAAGGGGGCAATAGTGTGCATGTGTGTGTGACTGCAAGCAAGGGGGCAATAGTGTGTGTGTGTGTGACTGCAAGCAAGGGGCAAGAGTGTGTGACTGCAAGCAAGGGGGCAAGAGTGTGTGTGGGGGACTGCAAGCAAGGGGGCAAGAGTGCGTGTGTGACTACAAGCAAGGGGCAAGAGTGCGTGTGTGTGACTGCAAGCAAGGGGGCAAGAGTGTGTGTGTGTGACTGCAAGCAAGGGGGCAAGAGTGTGTGTGTGTGTGTGTGTGTGTGTGTGTGTGTGTGTGACTGCAAGCAAGGGGGCAAGAGTGTGTGTGACTGCAAGCAAGGCTTCTTATTTTGGATTGTTAGTCTCAATTTTGTGGTTTTCAGTCAATCTCTTTCGGAATAAAGTCACTAAATGAGACACTGAGTTTCAGCCTTCATAACCTTCAGAAAAATGCATGCTAAAGCAAGACCTGTTATTCGATCAGCTCTCTCAGTTTATACAAGATCAATTTTTTTGTACTGTTTTGTTGTCCCCCACATATATTTTGCCTTGTCCAGATTTCCTGCATTAACAGGTTGCTAGGTACATGCAAATAAATTGCTTTTTTAGAATTAGGCATATCCCAACCTCTCAACTGTCCCTGAACTTGGCTCAAAATGTTGCTCTTCCCCTAATAATCCCTCCCCAGAAATTGCTATTTTGGAAGAAAACATGGAGGGTTTACCATTAACTGTAACAATCCAGTTAGGGATAACTTTCATTTCATAAATGCATGCTTTTTTTTATTTTGTCAGATGCTCAAGTTAGTAGTACTAATATTAAAAGGAGCCCCTTCTTTGACAGGTTACCAGCTGTATTGTGTGGCTATTATCTTTTTGAATCAATTTTTTTTTTTTTTTTTTTGGGACAATTGCTGCCAAATCATTAGAGACTGAAGAATGAAATCAATGACAGACATTTAAGTTTCAGATTTCATACCCTTTTGAAAATTCATACTAATGCAAGACCTACTATTTCATAATCTTTCCTAATTTGATAGGAGCAATAATCCTACTTCTATTTATTTATTTATTTTATTTATTTATTTATTTATATTTGTTGACCGAGAGTGTCAGACTGGACGTAGGTCTATTTTCAGCGTAGGCCCGGGGAGAAAAGCTCCACAGTAAAATAGACAGTAGTTACATTGGATTATAATGATTAACAATTTAACATAACACTTACTTACAACATATTTACAGATGAAGAACATAGTACATCAATAGACAAATAGAATCTTTATCTGTGAAGTACATAACAGACATTAACAAATGTTACAATGAGAAGTTCCTGCTGTATAATAAGTACTAGGCTTATGAGCATCTGAGCTTGCTATAATCAAGGTAGTTAGTGGAGTGGAAAGAAAGGTAGTGGTTGGATGGGGTGGATGATATTAGACTGGGAGTTGCAAGGGCATAGCCAGCATGTTTTTAGTTGCGCTTTTAATAAAGTTTTGAAGTGGGTGCATGATGGTATGGAGGTAATTGTGGGTGGGAGTTAGTTCCATAATTTGGCTATGGCGCAAGAGAATAGTGCTTCACCAGCAGAGTTATTGGCTTTAGTGATCTGCAAGTGATTTTTGTTGCTGGATCTTAGTGGTCTGGTGGTGCGATTAGGGTTGGAGTAGATTCTGGAGGGATGGGACATTTAGTGGATGGTTTACTAGTTTGTGAGCGAGTGAGAGTTGATACCACTGAAGCAGGTGAGGGAGTTCAAGCCAGCCCAGTTCAGCAAGTGAGAGACAGTGGTGACTATGGTAGGATGCCCCTGTGGTGAATTTGGCGATTTTTGTTGTAGCAGGTCTCTAGCTTGTTTAGACCACATTGCCTTAGGTTGGTATATATTGGAGAGGCATAAAGTAGGGTGGAGATAAGGTGGGAATTTGCTATTGAAATCTTTGCTGCTTTGGTGAGAAATTGCTCTTTTCTGTATAATGCTCCTAGTTTTTTGTGGACTTTTTTTATGGTCAGTGATATGTGAATGTCAAATATTAGTTTATTTTCTGTTTCCACTCCTAGCAATTTGGTGTGTTCAGTTGGGTATATAATGGTGTTGTCTTTTGCTGTGATGTTAAAGTGAGAGTTGTTTTGAGTATGTTTGGTGGGTTGGAAGATGAGTAGTTTAGTTTTGTTTGGGCTGAGTATTAATTGGGCATCGGATAACCATGTTTCAACAGAGGAAAAGGCTTCCTGTGTGACTTTTTGCAGTTTTGGTAGGGACTGGGCTAAGCAGATGATGGTTGAGTCATCTGCATATTGTATGAGTGTGCCATGTTTGGTGGCAGAGGCTAGATTATTGGTGTAAACAGAGAAGAGTAGGGGTCCAAGGATGGATCCTTGGGGAACCCCTATGGAGACAGGTAGTTGGGGAGATGTCATTCTGCCATACAACGGATTGTTGGCGGTCAGACAGGTAAATCTGAAACCAGTTGGTGACTGATTGTGAGAAGGATAGGTTATTGAGGACAGAGATAAGTTGTTTGTGTGGGACCATGTCAATTGCTTTAGATAGGTCTAGGAAAGTAGCAGAGGAGAGATAGCCATTGTTTTTATGCTGAAGGATAGTGTTAGTAAAGGAGAGTAAGGCAGTGGTGGTGCAATGGTTTGGTCAGAAACCATGCTGAGTACTGGAAAGGAGGTTGTTAGTAAGGAGGTAGTCTGAGACCGGAGAGTGTATGCGTCTCTCTAGTATTTTGGAGAGTGGAGAGAGAATAGCTACAGGGCAGTAATTGGTTGGGGTGGATGTCTCCACTTAGGGCTAGTTTTTATATGCATGAGATTATTAGTTTTCTCAGTTTTTGAATGTGTTTGTTTACAAGGGAAACTTTATGATTGTGCTCTGTGGGTACTAGGTATGGTGTGAGGGTTACTATGTTAAGTTGTAGGGCTGCTTTATGTTTGAGTAATATAGTTGGTAGAATATGTGGAGGGTGCATAGGGATGGTTCTTGAGCTGGTGGGAGGGGAGTTGAGTGTGGGTGAGACATGAGTGGTGGTGTGAGTAGTAGTACAGTGGTAGTGGTTGAGTGGGGGAATGATGGAGCTTTAGTAGGATGTAATATATGCAAGGAGAGTGCATGCAGTGAGCATAGGTAAGGTATGCTGGTACATGTTAGTTGAGGAGGTGTGATAGTAGTGAGAAGATAGAGGAGGTAGTGTTGGGTTAGTGCTGTGGTTGGCTATTGGAAAGATGGGAGGGGTTTTGAGTCCAATAAAGGTGGGACCACCTGGGGCGGGAGGGAATAGGGGGACAGGGTGGGGAGCAAAGTGGTTAGAGACCCTGTTAGTTGCTCGTATGAGGGGGCTGGAAACAATCACAAAGCAAAGGCAAGTATGTGTTAAGAAACAATCACAATTGACCAAGGACTGCTCTGAAACTAAGTCATTTCTTAATTTCTCAGGTGGAAAAACAGGATAACCTTGTATCAGTAGGCTACTGTGGTCATAGTTTAAATTTACAAACACACAGTATTGATGAGTTATGGCGGATACTATTTGCTAACAGAAGGGAATAAGAGAAAGTGGAATGTGTGTGTGTGTGTGTGTGTGTGTGTGTGTGTGTGTGTGTGTGTGTGTGTGTGTGTGTGTGTGTGTGTGTGTGTGTGGTGGGGGCTGCTTACAAGCCAAAGCAGAGTGCTCTCCAGGGGAAAATTAATATTGGCTCAAACAGGTAGACACATACTCAAAGTTAACTGTAGCTGTTTGCAGACAGTTCAGACCCGGACTGCACTTTTCCGTTTGTGCCTTTGTCCCACTTCTATCTATGGCTTTGTCCTAATTTCTTGTGCTGAGGTTCATAGGTATTTCAGGATCAATTTATCCTTGCTTTTGAACCAGATTTCTCTGCTTGGTTAGTACACTGCTATAAAATGTAAAAATAAAATCTAAATCACTGTAGAAGTAAAGCAATGTGTGTGTCTGCGTGTGTGTATGCACTACCATGATTTTTAAAAAATATTGACTCAAAAAAGCATGTGGGTGCTGTCATGCAAGTCTAAAATATTTCAAGTTTATAGTGCATCATTTGTTAGCTATTTAAACAGGAAGGGAAAATAAGTGGCAGATTGCTTTGCAAAGCAGGGATTATTGCCAGTGCTATGTAGCTTAGTTTTAAATTTGACAGGAGTAGTGCAACAAAAAGTCTCCCACTGTAAGGAGGAAAAGGCTGACAAGCAAACAGTACATTACTCTGGTCACTTGCTGTGATGATCTGTCAATCACATGCAGATAATGGGTCAAATTACCCTTGGCTCTTTGACAGCTATGGAAGGTAGGTGTGAAGTGGGAGGGGAGATTCCTTGAAGAGCTAGATTTCAGCCTTCACAAAAGAAAGCAATTTAGCATTTCTAAGATGAAAGAGTTAGAAAATGCACCTTTCAGTTCTGTTCTGTAGCATTTGCACTGCTTGTATTTTAAGTGGTCATTGAAAAAGGATAACATTTTAACCAAAAGTAGGGGATTTTAAGACTGCAGTGAATGCCTGTTAAGTCAATGAAGTGACAGCAGCTTAAGGCAAAACGTGGCAGATCTGATGCAATTTTTTGGAGACAAATAATGCATTCTGGGATACTTAGAGGCAGAGTAAACAGTCTGAATTTTTTCAATATGCCAGACCCCATGTGGTCAGAGTCAGAAATTGCATCTAAAAATATCTAAAAAGCTCAAAATAGTCTCAGAGTGCTATTAAAATGTAGGAAACATCAAACCATGATGAAATTAATATGTTTTTTGAGTCTGAGGGCGCGGTTGTCCTTTAAATATTCCATAAATATTTCCATTTGTGTTCTTTCTTGATTTCCATACTTCTTTACTTCATACAAAGTTTCATAAAAGTTATAAAATATCCCTTATATCGCTACATGATCTCTGTTTTTTTTTTCCTGTTATACTCTCCCTACATTTGGCAACACCCCTTTCTACTTTCTGCTGCCTAAGTTTTTGTGCTCTGGAGAGAAAAAAAATTGCTTCACAGCACTTTTTCTAAACTCATGCATATTTATCCAGTACTCCCTTATTTTCTATTCAGCACTCTGTAGTTGTGTCTCTTCTGGTTCTGAGAGATTTCTTCTCTTATTATGCAATACTTTAACATTTGTCTTTCCCTCTAAATAATTCCTGTTACTTCATAACCGTAACTGTTTTTCTTGTATTTGTACCTTATTTTTAAACTCCACTTTCATTTTATCCCACTCACTAGATAGAACTTCTGAAGAAATTTCTATCTTACCTTATAATTCTTGAATAATTTGCACTACTCATTCCTTAAATTCTTCTCTTTTAAACATGTTGGTGGGAAAGCACCAGTGTCTCATTTTTACCTCAATATCCTCCATTTTTATCTTAGTTGTTATTAGTGCATCATCTGAAATAGTTAGTGGATGCATGTCAAAGGTTTCAATTAAATGCATGAGTTCCTGTGAAATATCATTTCTGTCTAGTATAGCCTAGTTATTCTACCTTGGGAGAATAATATGTAAATTCTCTCTGAGTTCATACTACTAAATGATGTCTTCCATACCAAATATTTTCATAAATTGCTTCAGAAATCTACCTCCTTTTATTGTATTTCCCTTCTACATCCCCCGATATATCCTCAGTGTTGAAAATCGAGTTTCACTTCGCACCTATAAGTACTAGTCCTGCTGAACGCTGATTATTTCTCCCAAAATGTTCTTAAGCTACATTATAGCAGTTTTAGGTGGAATATAAATACATGCCAGAGTAAGCCTCCTTCCTTGCCAAATAAGCTTTACTATCATAACTCTACCATTACTACCTTTTTCCCTCTTCTATCACTATTGGAGCTCCTCTAGCAACCAGTGTAAGTACTGCCTGTTTCCTTTGTCCTTGATATTCTGCTGAATATTCATTCTGAAATATTTTCTTTATCAAATTCACTTGTTCATTTCTTTCCAAATGTGTCTCCTGTAGCATTGCTATTTGCACACTACATTTCTTAATATAATTAAATACACTTACCTTTTTGTCTATACCTGTGAAACCATTCACATTCTGAAATATAGATAGTGTAGCCATTATGATAAGAAGTTATTATTTTCAACTAATGAGTATGAATGCTTTTTTAAATGCCTATTTCCAGCTTTTGTATTACATGTACCCACTAATGTTTGGCAGTTTGATCTTTTATGCATTTGTTTCATGTCATCTCCATTTGAAGAAGACACAGTGGTGCAGTGGTTAACATTGTCGCCTCACAGCAAGAGGTTCTCTGGTTCGATTCTCGGCTGGGGTGCCTGTGGTGTGGAGTTTGTGTTCCTGTGTTCTGTGGGTTTTCTCTCCGCTCCGGGTTCACATTCCAAAGACATGCATCTGCATCTGGAGCATCTCCCCCTTCTCTCCGCTGAAAACAGGCTCTGTGGAACCCTAATCGGACATTCCGTCAACAAATGTTAAATAAACAAAGAACTAACCAAACTTCCAAAACAACCCCAAAACTTATTAACTTAAAACAAACACACATAATTTTGTACATTTTCAAATAATGTAGTTTTACCCTCTTGATAGTAATAAATCCTGATGGTAATGAATTTTAACCCCCCCCCCCAAGTAGGAACAGTTGTCTCAAATTGACAGCTGCACCCGTAGGCAATATCTAACCTAAAATTAGGCTTATCCATGTTAAGGCACATGTTCCAGTGGGTCCCCTTCACATGACCGACATTTCAGAATGTCGAACACCATATGGCTGAGACCATATGACTGACATTCGAAATGTCGATGATGCAGAACTGGCATCTCCGTACAGTACAGAATGGAAAGATTTCCATCCTCCGCACTGTAGTAACTATAAGTTATGGGGGGTGTAGGGGCAGAGCCCCACATGGGGGGTGCAGGGGGGTGGAGCTAGTAGTGTGAATATAAGTTATTGTTGTGTTTTTTTTATTTATTATTATATGGTCGACATTTCAAATGTCGATCATATGGTCTTGGTCATATGGTCTTCAACATTATGAAATGTCGACCATGTATAGTAGACCTGTTACAGCATGTGCTCCTACTTACACTAATGGCTGTATGCTCTTTTCTTATCTTTATTCTCCTTACAGGTATGAAAAACAAGGTTTGAAGTATGTATGCTTTCAGAAAACATTGACATTTAGCCTTAAGAAAAAATACATTGGCTATCTTTAAACAAAACTACATTATACACCATTCTAGTAAATGTACTGAAGTATTTAGATAACAGGAAAGCTACTATTTCGTATTCACGTGCAATAATTTAAAACTTTATTTTTTACTAAGCAGCTTGCCCTTGCACCTTTGAATTTTAAAATTCCCTCAGCAAACAATGCACAAAACTCTCAAGATTTATTGCCTGTACCTGCAATCAGCTTATCTGCATGGAACAAGAACATAATGTACAACTGCCCTCAGCTGCAGATATCTCAGCTCACACTGAACATTTACTTGTTAAAGGAAAACGTTTGATTGCATTCATAGTGTTCTCTTATTTTTTTAAAATCCTACTTGCTTACACACAAAAAAAAATTGTTATTAGAGTAAGCCATGGGCATTAGTCTAGACACTTACCTATGCAAACATAACAGAAAACATCTCAACTCTACATATATTATAATCGGTGTACTTTTGCACCTCATGGTCATAACAGTTGTTGGATGTGTAGGAGGACCAGTTAACATTTGAGTAATTGAAATTTCCTAATAAAAATGTATTGGGTTTGACATCCAGATATGGAAGCATATTTAGGTATTCAGTATTTTCCTCTGTGTACATACTGGGTGGCCTACTATTACCAGTAAAGTAGAAAATTAGTTTTGATGAAAGTGATTTGGACCTATACTAACTGAAGGAATAGGTCTTTTGGGGTGAAACCTGTAGACATGAAATCTCTTGCAAATATGGGTATACCTCTACTATTACTGCTGATTCTAAATGAACGATAGGTAAGAACTCCAGAATAGTAAGAGGGATTTCCATAGGCTAGAATCAGGTATATCCTCCAGGTAAAAAAAATGTCCAGTTCAGACATTTTGCCTGTAAGTCTTGTTTTGTTGAGCAGTGCTACCCTGCTGCCACCTTACAGACTGAAATTTGTTAGGCTAGAATATCTAGTGATTTCAGTTTGCATAAAAAAGGGACTGTGGAGTGCAAAACCCTCAAAGGAGAAGTTCAACACACCCCTGGCATAGCAGGATGTTCTGCCTGTCATGTTTTCTCTGGCTGTTTCAAACTGGATCACACTAGAATGATTCCATTTACATAGCAATCACTGAAGCCAACAATGATTTATTTGTATTTAGGCATCATTCTAAGTGAAGATAGAGTACTACTCAACACAAGAGGCTTTCCATGCGTATCTACTGGCTAGCAGCAGGTAAAATGGACCAGTTATTATATGCCTTTGCAGGAAAGCTCAGGGGACTGCATTAGTAAACACTGATGACTAAATAAAGTCAGCCTAGCTTTACACCCTTATTTTAGCATGCATGCAAATGTCAATTGCTGGGCTATTTACATGTGGATATAGGAGCAGGACATCAAAACTTTAACCCCTATTGCCATAGCTCTTCCCTTGGACATGCTAATAGTTGGTACGTACAAATTCTTGTTGCTATTTGCAGTGTTTTCTGATGCCAATTTTGGAAGGTAAAAGCTTGTAATGTAACCTTCTGAAGTATACCCCTGCACTTTAAATGGGCACCACCATCATTAAAGCCACAAAATATCTAATGGTAATATTATGTTAGCTTAATTCAGTTTTTAAAACTAGTTTCTTGATTTGATCAGCAAGGCACAATGAAAAAGTTAAATCTGGAAACACAAGTAGGCTGATGATCATTCACACTGAGAACTAAACATTCAAATTGAGATTGCAATCTCCAGCTAATATTAATATCATACCATCCTACCTAAAACAAAGAGTAACTCAAGCACCTGTACTTCATTACAAATAAGTCCTCTAGTTTGTACCCCACTTCTGATATTCTAGCCAGTGAATTATGTTACAGATAAGGGGAGAAGAAAAATAAATGAATACTGTCTAGGAAGCAATGGTCTTGCTCTTTCTCCTTACTGATCTGCCTTTAACTGCAGAGGTGCTTGGCAGGGGGACTCTGCTTTCCTAACCTAATTAAGGCAAATATACTCTAAACCAACCTACTTATTAAGCAATGTGTTACATCTATAGTACAGACAAGATAACAGTTTTGTAAAGAGACTCAGCTTTGTAATTCTTATACTTTTACACAGCTGGCTATGTAATTTTATTTAAAGTTATTTATAATTAAGGAAAGAATACATATATATATATATATATATATATATATATATATATATATATATATTGCTGAAACAGTTTACGCAGTTCATTTTACAAGCAATAATACCCAACAGGGTGTGTGTTATTGGGGAAGTAATATCTACAAAGGGTGATGGAGGATCTCAACAAACCTAGAAGGGAATTATTGTTCCAATATCACACCCCCAGGAGGGTATTATTGCACTTAGAGAATGGGCTGTCTTGTTAAATTGTTTTGTATTTTTTCATATTACTGCATACGTTTTATATTTTGATATAAAACAGTTCCTCTACCTAATGTTTCAACTTGCTGTAGCATATCTAATTTGTTGGAGGAAGTGTTTTAGTTCCAAAATATAAATTACATAAGTATTTAATGTCTACACAACCATGAACAGACACAAACATTCAGAACCACAGATGGGCAGACATAAACATATTCACAGAAACACACACTCACACACACACACACACACACACACACACACACACACACACACACACACACAGCAGTTACAGCTACTTTGTTTTTAATACACCTCAGTTGTTTCACTGTGAGCAAGTGAATGGAAAAAAAAAGAATAAAATGCAAGGCATTGCAATTCCTTCCATTTCTCTCTACTGTACTTGATTTTACTGTATAGTGCTATTCCGTCCCACTTAGAAAGATCGATTTGCTGTAAACCACTGAAGATTAAAGTCAGCCAATAATGCTAGATATTGCAGCTTCTTAGCTGAATGTGGGATGATGAACTGCCTATTGCAGATGGAAGATTTGTTTTTATTTATTTATTTTAATTATCCTTTGCTGACCGGGTTAATCCTATTAGGCTAGTAGCCTCTTTTCAGGGGAGATCCTAGGTGGTATTTACTGTACTGGGGCAGGGTCAGCCTTTAGTCAACTGGTACCCTAGGAAAATGGCTCCACAGTGCCCCCCACATCACTAGGTGCACTCATACTGGTCTACCTATGCCATTCAGATTACTTTTTCTTCCTTTTTCTCATAGTTTCTCTTACTGTTCAGTTTTTCCTGTATTCATTCAACACATTTGAAATAAAACATTTTTTTGTTACAAAAATAAATAAACAAACAAATAAATACTGGAAAAGCACCCTTGCTATACTGGCACCCTAGGTAGTCATTTAGTTGGCCTGTACCTAAGGCCGGCTATGATTAGGGGAAATTTGTCCAGGGCATCAGGGAACTTCCCCTACTCTTTTGCTTATGAAGACACTGCTTGCAGTTGCACGTCCTGTCTTCTATTCTGAGTGCGGAGGCAGCTTGGAGAAGCAGGAAGTTGGTGAGAGCAAGCATGGAGGTTCAAGAGAGATGTTTCTATGCTGAATGCTGATTGTCCATCAGCGGAGGTATCATTTGTGTTGGAGAAGGAGTCAAAAGGTAAGGAGGCATTCAGAAGAGATGATGGTGTGTCAGGAATATTCGAAAAGGCAGTTGAGCCTTTTAAAAAACAACCAAAGCAATTGGAAAGATGTGCAGAAGATTATGAGGATCTCTGTCTCTTTGATTCCAAGGATGCAACACAAAACTGCATTGTTACAACTCTCCAGTCGGGAGGAATGCGGGATGATTTTCTTAAAGAAATGATTATGCGGAGTGAACCAGAAAGTGAAGTGGTGGCATCCTGGGGTGACATTATGGACAGAATTCAGCAGGAGGAAGTGAAAAAACTACAGAAGGAAAAAAATCATATGCGATGATGCTGAAAGAAGGCAAGAAGCAATTAAGGGAGGGAGAGGGAGGAAGAGAGGTTGCGAAGAAGAACTTTGTTGTATGCCTCAGCATTAAGGAATAAAAAGAACTCAAAAGATGTTAGGTATGGGACACAGTTATTGCAGCCTTGAGAATATCACCTAAAGAGCTTTTATTCATCTTAATAGAGAAATTTTTTGTGACATATTTGAGACTGGACAATATATGGAGAATTTCTTAGAGAGGTTTGAAAAAAAGAAAGACTGTAGTCTGTGGAACTCTTATGTGAGAGGCTTAAAAGAGAATTACTCTATAATTTCAAATGGAGGTGGATAAGGAAGCATTGAAAGTCTGTTTAAAAACTGTATGCAAAAAAGTGTTGTACATTACGAAAATGTATGATGATAGAGGTTGATAGACTGGGGGTAGGATTGTGGGATTATTCTGAAGATGGAAAAAGATAATATTGTACATATTCCAAAGTATAATAACTGTTGAAGGAAATAGAGGTTATGTAAGATATAAGGGACAGCTGAAAACTTGTTTTTTTTTTGTGGAAAGAGTGCTCATTTAATAAGGAATTGTGATAAGAGAATACATTTTGTTTGTGGAAAAGTGGGACATGAAGCAAATAAATGTGATTTGATGTTTAAAAAATGTGGAAAACAGGACATGACTCAGTTTATTGTGATGAACACTTACATGCTGAGCAAAAAGAGCAGACATAGGAATATGTACATAATGTAGCAAAAAATGTAAAGCATGAACATGAAAAACAAAATATTATACAAGAAGAAAATAAAAAACACAAAGAATAAAGAAAATAGGGTGGTGCAGTGGTGTAGTGGTTAGTGTTGTTGCCTCGCAGCAAGAGGTTCTCTAGTTTGATTCTTGGCTGGGGTACATTCTGTGTGGAGACTACATGTCCTCCCTGCATTTGCGTGGGTTTCCTCCGGGTGCTCCAGTTTCCTCCCACACTCCAAAGACATGCAGTAGGTGGATTGGACACTCTAAATTTCCCCTTGGTGTGAGAGTGTGTGTGTACAAACATGTATGGTGTACCCCCTGAGGAGGGTTGGGTCTTGGGCTAGCAACCTGAGCCTGTAAAACCCATAACTCCTACAGAAACAATGAGCGCTGAAAGGTGCTTGTTGCCCGATGTACCACATGGTACGTAAACAGGAAAGAGAGAGAAGAGAAATAAAGAAAATGAAAATAATGAAGATGAGGAATTAGTACTGGAAACAAATGAAGAGGAAGACAGTAACTGGAAAATAATAAGGGCTAAAAAAATTCAATAGGGAGAAGGGTAAAAGGAAAAGAACATTTGAAAGTGCGATTATGAAAGAAAATAAAAAGAAAGATAAGGGATAAGATGAAAATATAATAAATCAGGAAGAACCTGAGAGTCTTATCAATAAATGTTAGTAGTATAAAAATGTTAAAAGAAGGTTAGGTGTATTGTAATGTTGTATACTACTTGATATGCATGTAATTATCCTAGAGGATACAAAAATATTAATGGAAGATGAAAGGAAGCAGATGGAAAACTTATGGGCTGGGAATATAGTATGGAACATGGGAAAAGATACATATTAATGGATTGCTGTGTTATATAATGAAAAAGTTAAGGTCTTAGATTATACTTTAGTAGAGTTTGGTGGAATAACAGTGTTAGATATAAGATATAAGAAGGATGTATGTAGAATTTTTGCAATATATGCATATATCACTAAAAAAGAAACAATGGAAATGTTCAAAAAAATCTTAAATTATGTAGGCATGAATATGGAAATAATATTGGTAGGATATTTTAATTGTGATTTGAGGAAAAGAAAGAATGAAGGGAATGATATTAAAACAGTTTATGAAATAATGAAAAGCGCAAACGTATTAAAGAAATGAGATTAAAACAGAGATGGATTATTTTATAATATCTGATAACTTTGAAAATGATAAAAAAGGAACAAAGGAAACAGGTTTAAAAGTCCATTTGACTGTATGGATAGAAGTAAAAGAAAAGGAAGAATATATAAGGACAGGTAAAGGTATTAAACAATTGAATAAGAAAAGATTTAGATGAAGAAGAGAGAAAAGAATTTGATCAGTCATGGAAAGATCATGTAGAAATGAGAATATTTTATAAAAATTGAACTGACTGGTAGTTAAGTTTTAAAGGGAAGTATTAAAACGGTTTAATAGAATCTCAAGCAATGAAAAATAAAGAAAGAAAAGCAAAAATATAGGTTGTTAAGTTAGATAGTATTCAGAGTAATATTAAGAGAAAATAAAAACTTTTATGGAAGGAAGAAGGAAATCTATAAAATTAATCAATAGAAGATTAAGAATACGTTATATAAGCAATGGTACTATTTACAAGGGAAAGAAGTAGTAGCTCTGTATTTGAGTAAAATGGTGAGAGAAAATCAAAGGGTACTTAGAGAACTGGAAACAAAGGAAGGAGAAAAGGTGAATATACAAAAAGAAATATGTAAGGTAATAGAGTATTATGTAAAAATACATTTAAAAAGACAGTTTTACAAGATAGCCGAACATAGGAGGTAAATAAGTTAAGTAAAGAGGAGAATGAAATTATGGAAAAAATATAAATATAGAAGAGCTTGATGAAATCTTAAAAGATTTGGATATAGAGAAAGCTACAGGATCAGATGGACTTGAGTATCATATGTATTATAATATGAACATTTTTCAAAATATGTACTTTGTAGAAGTTTTGAATGAATGATTAGAAAAAGGGATAAATGAAAAAGAGTTATGTATGGGGGCCATGAAATGTATATGGAAGAAGAGGAAGAAGGCAGACATTATAAATTGGAGGCCAATAGTATTAAACAAAATCGATTATAAAATATTTATGAGAATAATAGGGAAAATACTAGGAAAAGATGTGGATAGACTGACAAAACTTATGAATTTTGGTAAAAAAAGGAAAGAAAGTCAGGATTTATTATGGGTGTTAAGAGAGGTATTAGATGGCATTACAGATATAAAAGTGGAAACTAAAGTACTGGTTGGAGATATAAACAAAATGTTTGATAGAATACACTATGAGGAACTATGGATTATATAAAGAGATTATAATGTAAACAACAAAATAATAAAAGTTATAAGATCTGTATATGAGAACAATATTACTAAAATAATATTAAATGGATGGTTAAGCAAAGGAAATAAGAATAGAGTGTGGGATAAGACAAGATTGTCCAGCAAGCAGCATCTTATTTGCGTTAGTTATGAATGTGATTGTGAGAACTGAAATTAGCAAGGTATAGGATAATAGATGGGATTTCTGTCCCAATTATTCTTACTTATGCAGATGATATAGGTTTAATTACTAAAACAAGAAATGGACGGAACAAGGAATTAGGAAATTAAAGGAGTACTTAAATATGCTTGGTCTAAGCATCAATAAGGATAAAACTAAAGGAAATGAATTTTTGGGCAAGTTAGAAGTTATTCACTTTAATGTTGAAGAGGTAGATATTATAGGAATAACTTTTGGGGTTAATATGAAGAGGGAAACAGTGGGAGAGTCTGATACAAAAGCTGAAATAAGACACGTATATTTTCAAAGTCACACAGATATCATGTAAGAAAAAGGTTTATTTAATAAAATCTATTCTGTGAGGTAAGATTGCCTATTTGGCAACCGTATATATGATTCCATCTAAGTATGAAAAAGAACTGCTATTGATTATATTTTAATTTATATGGGGATCAAGATTAAATCCTATGAGGACAAGAATTTTGTATGCTCAGGAAGAAGAAGGATGATTAGGGTTATTAAAGCCCTATAATACATGCAGCTTCATTGAATTTGTATAAAGTGTTCAGGGGATTAAAAGAAGAAAATAGGAACACAGTAAATGATATAATGAAAATGAAATATAAATATGTTTGGGAAAGTTTAAGATATGGGAAAAGATGGAAGAATAATGTCAATAATGACATTAAAGAATATCAAAATAAAATATTATTATGGAATTAAAAATAGAGAGTGTGAAAAAAAAACAGGAAAGAATGGCATGAAAATGTAATGAGGGAATATCATTATATTTATTCTTGGAAAAACTTAGATAATGAAAAAAGAAATGCAATTAAAATAAGGCTTATATGGAGCAAGAAATGTATGACTGTAAAGAGTTTATGTGGAGGTTAATGGTAAGTAAACTGCCTGTTAAAGCAAATATGCCCTATAAAAGGATTCAGGAGAGGGTATATAACTACTGTGGAGAGATTGAGATGATGGACCATGTTTTCTTAAATTGTACGAGAGTTAGAAAATTGAGGGAAAAATTATATGAAATTAATGTATTGAATGATTCTAAAATTGTGAAAGATATAAACATGAACATGATAGAATATGGATATTATGGTAACAAAAGAACAAAGGAAGTGAAAGAAATTGATACAAAATTGTTTTATGTTTTGTGGGTCATATGGAATGAAAGAATGAATGAGATAAAATATAATGGGAAATGGGTATTGGCTGAAATTTTGAAAAAGATACATTTTTGGTTGTGGAAAAAAGAGTGGAGGGAGAAATAATTGAAATACTATATGACGTTATATGTAAACAATGTATATATTGTATATAATTTAAATAGTGTATATAAGCTGTTATAAGGTACCTTCGTTGAAGGTTGTGCATCAGGGCCGGCAACTCAGCACGTAAAAATCTACTGCCAATCATTAGCGGACCGGAGTTCCCCTGTGGCAACCCCTAACCAGGAAAAGCCGAAAGACACAACAAATATAAGCTGTTATAATCAATAAGGAACCCCTACTCTTTTTAATAGATGCTGTGTTATTTTTTACATCCACCTCAGCAACCACCAGCTCAGACAGATGAGTCATTGGTTTAACATCTCATCCAAAGGATGGTGTCTATATCATATTATCGTACGATGTAAATAGTGAACGCTATTTCATTGTACCGATAATATCGAAACAACAAAATATCGAACAAATGGAACAGCAAATTTTTTCCAGGGAAAAAATTTGCTGCTCTGTAAAACAAAAAAATAAACATAAACACAAATTTAAGTGGGGGGGGGGCTTCACCCCCCACACCCATCCATGTGGGGGGCTATGACCCCCACACACCCCCTACTTAAATATACCAACTCAGAGATCGCACCATAGTGGAGGAAATGGCAAAGTCACGAAGACGGCCCACCTATTTTTTTCCCTGGGAAAAATTTTATGTAACATGACTTCGCTATTTTGCCATTTAGACAGTAGTGGATCGACTAAATAGCATTTGCTATGTCGTCCATTCAGTAGCATCATATAGACCCAAAGGATGACACACTCATAAGTGCAGTACCCCCATGTTGCATTGCAGTGTCAGTAATTGATCTACCTGGTGTGTGATAAACACCAAAGGCAAGTATGCTACCTGTTGCACCACTGGAGATTTTGTGGGGTGCTGTCTGTCTTTCTGTCTCTGTTATGCTGTCTCTCTCTCTCACTCTCTCTCTCTCTCTGTCTCTCACAGACACACACACACACACACACACACACACACACACACACACACACACACACACACACACAC